>NC_041380.1:466067510-466091229 GCF_002162155.2 Triticum dicoccoides | reverse complement strand
CGGCCAAGGGCAGGAGCCCAAGTAGGATTCGGACCTACTTGGGGCGCCCCTTGGCCTCTCCCCTCTCCCTCCTGCCTATATATATGTGGGAGGGGGCGCCTAGCAGACCGAGAACAAATTGCTTAGCCGTGTGCGGTGCCCCCTCCACCGTTTACACCCCCGGTCATATTTCGTAGTGCTTAGGAGAAGCCCTGCGGAGATAGCTTCACATCATCGTCACCTCACCGTCGTGCTGTCGGAACTCATCCAATACCTTGTCGTCTTGCTAGATCAAGAAGGCGGAGGACGTCACCAAGTTGAACGTGTGCTGAACGCGGAGGTGTCGTACGTTCGGTACTTGATCGGTTGGAGCGCGAAGAAGTTCGACTACATCAACCGTGTTATTAGACGCTTCCGCTTACGGTCTACGAGGGTACGTAGACATACTCTTCCCTCTCATTGCTATGCATCTCCATGGATAGATCTTGCGTGTGCGTATAATTTTTTTGTGTTACATGCAACATTTCCCAACAGAGCTCGCCATCTATCCGCAGCGAGATTTGGCACGAGGAAAATTTCCGCGCGGCCGTTCCCGCTTCTCACCCCCTTTGCCACCATTGCCCCGCCTCCACCCGCTCCAGTCCATCTTCCCCAGCCATTCTTCGCCGCCATGGAAGCCTCCTAGCCGTCCCCCGTCACTGTGGATGTCGCACACGCGCAATCCCCTATGGCAGACCTCATCTTCGGCCATGTCGCCCCCGCCATCGCTCAAGGCACCACCACGCCTGCCCGCAACCGACAGGGCAACTTGGTCATGTAGGGTGGAAATCCGGCTGGCCCCGCCGGGAAGGCACGCGCACCCGGCGCCGCCGCCGCTGCGCGATCTGCCCGACCGCCGTCGGAGAAGATGAGCAAGGTTTCGGGTTGAAGCGCAAGAAGGTTCCTACGAAAAGGCCAGTGCCTTCATCCTCTTCCTCCACCCCGGCAAGAGGTACCCCGATGATGCCATTCAACGGCATTGCTTCCACCGCAGGCGAGGTGTTCGATGAAATGGCCGGAAGGTATGCATCTTCGATTCCTTCTACTTGCTTCACTTTTCGCCATTGTGGTAGCATGTGACTTGATGTCACTCATTGTAGTGGTGGTTCGAACGATGCCACTGCCGAGTTCGTCAACTTGTTGGACACCAACACCATCGACATCGATCAAGCCCCCTTCGTTGATTTCGATTACAATGAAATGGAGGGTGGCGTGGATAATCACGGTGGTGAAGATGAAGTGGAGGAGATAAATGAGGGGGTGTATGAGCAAGCGCAAACAAAAATAGGCACGAGATCAAAGAACTACACGATGTTGGAAGACGAAATGTTGATCAAGGCTTGGAGTGCGGTGTCTCTTGATGCTTGCACCAGTCCATCTCAAACCGCCAAGAGGTATTGGCAAAGAATCAAAGATCAATACTTCTGCATTATGGGAAAGTATCCCAATAGGACTCCACACACCTTTCGGTCACTCCAAAGTCGTTGGGACGTGATCAAGCCGATTTGTAGCCGTTGGGCTGCTTGCTTGAAATAAGTTTGCAATGCACCTCCAAATGGAACCGTGGAATCCGATTATGTGAGTTCGTTTTCACGTCCCAAGTTGTGCAAATCATTTGTACCTTTTGAAGTGATTGCATCATTTGACATTGTTTTAATTGTGTAGGAGAAAATTGTCCAACAAGGATACAAAGACATGGTAGCTTACAAAGGCAAAAAAAATTAAACTAAAGCATTGTTGGGACTTGCTCAAAGGGTGTGACAAGTGGAAGTTGATTGACAGAGAATCCCCACAGAAGAGAGGTTCACTTACAAACATGGATGAAGATGAAGATGATGATGGCCCATGAAACTTGAACAAGCCCGATGGTGAGAAGAAGACAAAGGAGAAGATCAAGAGGGAACACGAAGCATCGAACTTGTGGGACAAGATAGATACCATGGTGCAATCCAATGAGTTGATGTTAGCGAAGACATTGGAGACAAAGAAAGAGTTGGCCGAAAAGAAGGCACGAGAGAAGCAAGAGAAGTGGCAATTGCTCAAGGATGAGGGGTTGCGCAAGGCAGCCATTGCGGAGAGAAGAGCCTATGCCGCTGAGACCAAAGCCATGGCCAAGCTTCTTGCCGAAGAGAACAGGATCATGATATTGAACCGCGATTACATGAACGACATCACCAAAAAACGACATGATATGACAAGGAGAGACATCTTGAAGAGGAGGATGCTAGCGGCGGTCGGTGGGTGTTTCGGTGCCAGTGATGTTTTCCCATGAAGAGTTAGAACTAGTGCCGTTGATGCATTCAGTGCGCCCAGCGATGCTTTCGGTGACGAAGTTGGAACCAGTGCCGACGATGGATTCAGGGGTGCCGATAGCATCAATGGCGGTGGTGCGGAGTGAAGATCACGACGACGGGTGAAAAGCAACCAAAATGATGATGGACGTGGTCGTCGTTTTTGCGTTGGTCGTACAAAATTATGCTTTTATTTGCGCGTGAACTATGTTTTATTCTTCGAATTTGAACTCAATTGTCGAAGTTGTTGTCAAATTCACTTATTGGAATTTTTCGGTTTGCGGGACGATGCAGGCTGTGATCAAGCAGACTTCGCGTAGCCAACCCATAAAAATGCATATTCGTGCACAACTCATATCGGCCGGTAAAACCGTTTTTCAGCAAACTGTAAAAGTTTTTGCAGGTCGGCCTTATACAGGGTGTGGTAGAGATGCTCGCATCCTCGGCCACGGCGGCAGCGGGCAGCGAGACCCGTCCAAGCTCGCGTCCTCGACCACGGACGGCGGCGACGAAGACCCCTTCCAAATCCGCTTCCCGCACGCGATTCTTGCAGGCCGTTGGGAACTTCAACCCCAACATCCTCGGTTCCCCTCCCTCGATGACGCCAAAGAACGCGTCTCAAGCAGCGCCCGGCGTCTCCCCCATTATCAGCTCTTCCCGAAACCTCTCCCCAAGGTACTCCATTTTATTTGATTGAGATGAGAGAGGGGTCAGGTGGCACGCGGTGGCTGTTCGTGGTTGCGTGCTGCTTATGTACTGTGCAATTTCTTTTCTTTTTAGATAGTTGCTGCTCTGTGCTAGAAGGGATGAACAGGGGAGAAACAGGACAGGGCTGGGTGTTGTCTGCACACAGAGATATTGAGATAATTGGTACTATTGTTGTAGAATGCTGTGATGGAAAATAAAAAAATTCTTCGATCTCTTGGAGATGATGTTGGATTGAATGATTTCTTGCAGTCACAGGAGTCGTCCAATATCGTGCTTCTTATTGGAAAAGAGTCCCTGATTTCGTACATGCCAACAAGAAAGAAGACTAAGGGGCCGTTTGGTTTTAGACCTAGCAATGCCACACTTTGCCATACAATGTTGCCAAACTTGCCTAAGGTTAGTTCTTCAAAATGAGAGCCACAGTGGGTTCTTAAGGTGAGGAATTTTTTAGCGTGCATGCTTTGTTCGTCCGGATTGGGTGGTGAGTTTTGGCCTTTTGGGTATGACAGCGAGGAATGTTTTAGTGTGCATGCTTTGTTCGTCCGGATTGGTGGTGAGTTTTGTGTATGACAGTGAGGAATGTTTTAGTGTGCATGCTTTGTTCGTCCGGATTTTAGCGGCCACTGTGTCGTCCAGGTTGGAGAGGATGACGGAGTCGGCATGGCTGAAGAAGGTGAAGCGGCTGTTGGGGTTAAGTGTTGCGAGTAATTTTACAGGAGTGAGCTTGCTCAGAAATCTGCGACCGTTGAAACATGAAATACATGCAAAGATGGGGAATAATCAACATGATGCTCTGGTCGAGAGAAGTAGAAATTAATTAAGCTTCAAGAGGCTGAGACGACTCTTGTAGTACTGACAGGAAAAATTAGTTCTGGAAACACCGATATCTCTATACTATCTACCTATGTTCAACAAAGAAATTCATTTTCTTCCTTTCTCGGTCCTCTATTTTTTAGCAGACCAAGATGCACAAAAGTGCGGCCTATAAACTGAAATAGAAGCAGGTAACTACACTCTAGAGGTATACATGAACAAGAGAAAAGAGGAGAACAATGATCAATGGAGAAATGCACTGCGCTGTTAACTGCTGCTACTATAACACTGAAGTTTTAATTGCAGGAGACCCATAAAGAAAGAAAGAAGACTTGTGTTAGCCATTCTTGTTTTGTGTTTAATTTTATGCTTTATTCTTTGACTCGCTAGGATATAGTACAATTTTCAATTGTGAACCTAGCATCTAGCATCGATTTTGACCTCTGAAATTTTGTTTAGCAGGCAGCACCAGCTGCTTTTAGTGCAAATCACCGAGAGCTAAGGGTATATTTGTCCTTGCATCATTGTAATTTTGATGTTTTGCTCTATTCATAATTTAGTATTGCTTGTTCCATCTTGACCCTATTATGTTGTGCCTATATGTGTTTCTTATGCGGTTACGACGGTGACAATGTGCCTAATTTGCTGTATGACATTCAGCGTGATCAGTGGGGGTTGAAAGTGTGGCGATGCCAATGTCAGAGACTGAACTTGTTAGGTTGGTAAGAATTATTTCATATTTCTCTAGCTTTGAGATTGCGGCTTCACTTCTAGTATCATATCAACTATAAATGCATGTGTTGATCATATTAATTATGCATAAAGATACCTCGCAAAAAAATTAATGCGTAAAGATATCATACATAATATTAATGTGCAATTAATTTCCTCCCTAATATCACATATACGCATTTATTGCAATTAATATTGTATATTTATTAATGTGTATATATAAGAAGTGTTCGGCAAGGAAAAAAATGTGGCTTCTCTGGTTCGACCGGATCCAAGATTTTGGACTCCTCGATTGAAAAGAAAGAAAGGTTTTACACTCTTCCGCGGCTCGCAAGCACCTGCTCGGCATCCACTCGCCGGCCGGCCGCCGCCGTATTTTCTTGGTCGGGCCGGCGCGGTGTCGTGCCGCGCCGTGCTGCCTCCCCAGGATTGCACCGCCGGCCGTGACAGGAGAAAGCAACCGAAAACCAACAAGAGCGGGGGACAGGAAGATATCGGAGGCAGCTGCCCCAACCCTAGGTGAGGCCCTATCGTCTCTCGCTTTGGCTTCGCTCCGTCTTTAGGTAGGTAAAACAGAAATTAGAACAGTGACAACTTCAATGGCTCATTCCACCTGGATATATGAAGTGTTTAACCGAGAATCGTAATATGAATCATTTCACGAGTCTATACCAACAATGGGGTGCAAATTATGTTGCGATGTCCAATTAATTAAAGTGGTGCGAATTAACCTTTTCTGGGTGTTTAACAGAAATGCTCGCCTGATTACTATGAATTGTCATGTGGAGATGTGAAATTTCTCATATGGCGTTACTTCCTTAAAACATGTTTTGTACATCTTTTCAGTACAATAGAATATCATATCAAGAGGAGGAATGCATCCAATTCCGGACTGTCTCCTCTTGCTCCCCTTTCTAGTGTCCCATTTATAATGTGTGGCATGTTAGAGATTAATAGGTTATCTTGTGCCACATTACATGCAGGCTCTCACAGTAAAAGTGTACCAAATGGACCATGGGAGTTCCCCAACGAAGATATGTAAGTCTGTTGTGGATGAAGATATCATCAGCAATCTACCCGAAGCTCTCAGAGACAAAATCCTTTGTTGTCTGCCAATAAAAGAAGCTGTTGGAACATGCCTCTTGTCAAGGACTTGGAGGTACACATGGGCTTCAATGACCGAACTGATGTTCAGGAGAGCTGATTTCGCTTCAGGAAATGATAGTGCAGACGATGACCGCAGATTTCTTAAGTTCACTGATATGTTTCTCTTCCTCCACAACGGCCCAATTCTGAAGTTTTGCCTGAATACCGTAGCGAATGAAATGGTATCCACTGGAGGACACCTTTACCGTTGGATGCTTATGCTGTCAAGAAATAAGATTAAGGAGATTCAACTTCAGACAAGTATACGTGACAGTTACAAGGTCCCGTCTAGTTTTTTCTCCTGCGATGAACTAGAATATGTGTATCTGCGAGCTTGTGTTTTCACTAGTTTACATTTGCCACCTCCATCTAAAGGCTTCAAACAATTGCATACTCTTCGTCTAGAATATGTTACCGTGGAAGGAAACAGTTTAGGGGATTTAGTAGCGAGTTGCCCGAATTTGGAGAAACTTAATATTCGTGGATTGTGCAGCCAATCCAATATAAATATTCGTTCAACAAAGCTCAAGGTGCTAAAAATTGAAGGCTGGTTTACACACCTCAATCTGCATGCTCCTTATCTTACTTCCGTATGGATCAGACTGGAACTGAGTTCTGACACAGATGGTGCTTCGACAACCAGATGCAACTTCAATCTTTCTCCATTTATTGCTTCTCTTTCAGATGTTGAGACTATTAGGTTTCATGGACACATCCTTGAGGTAAGAAACTGTGATGGCAAAGTTTTCGCTTAGTGCTTATTATTTCACTGTTTCTTATTATGTTTGGGGGCCTATTGCCATTTCAGTGCGTAGAACGTGAATTTCTGATTCTCAAGCAGCCAAAATTATTCAACCGGCTGACAGAGATAAGCCTGGAGATCAATCTCGGTGATCTCAAGGAAGCAAATTTTGCCTTGTACTTATTTCAGCATGCCCCCAACCTGCGATTTTTCAAACTAAAGGTACAGATGATGAAATCTTCTGACTTGCTACATATCATAAATTTCCATTGGACCCTTGCTCAATTTTACAGTCTGTACTTTGCAGCTCATTTCCAGGAATTCCATGGTACCAAGAGTGCATTTCTGGGAATCAATAGACCGTGATGTCTGTCTCTTCCAGAACGTTGAAGTAGTTGGTTTGTTCGACTTCACTGGCTCCTTTGCGGAGTTTGGCTTCTTGAAACTTTTACTTGAAGATGCACCAGTGTTAAGAAAAGTGGGAATAATCGACAAGGGATTGGACAGAACTGTCCTAAAAAATCTCCTGAAGCTGAGAAGAGCATCAAAGGATGCAGAAATATTGATTCTTGAGGCTTGTTTCCCCCACTAGAAAAAGGTGCAGGCTACGTTTTTCTATTGAAGGGAAAATATTTACATTTCTTCGTCTGTTCAGTTACTTACATTAAAGTAGGTTCAGTTTTCATGCGAATCTGTAGAAGAATTGCATATATTCAATTTGGAAATAGCAGTATCACCTTCAGACCTGGCATGTCACTTACATTTCTTCTACCATTTTAGGTCATATATGAAATTTAGTGCTATCCAATTTCAGTTTGCCTTTAGTTGACTTTGAGATAACACGCAAGGGAGAATTCTGAGCATGAACGTGTTTGTAGAAGATGAACATATTGGCTAATTGTTTATATTATACTCCAGTTCAGTATTATGAATACGTTTTTGGTCTTGGGCAGGTCAACTTCGCCACTCTAATGTTTTATCTCTACTCTGTTTCCATGGATAGGATCAAGTCCAACCTCTGAGGGAACAAGTCAAGACCATTGGAAGGAACGGTATCAAGCTTGTGTTGGGAACCTCTAACGACTCTACTGCTCTCGTTTGGTGCGATCTTGCAAGACACAAGCTCTGAAGTTAGGGTATACAGGCATGAGTTATCCCCATAGTTTGTTGTTGAAGTTACCCCGTGTTCCTGTGGAAAAACAGTGTTGCCTCAAGAGTTGCTTACCTGTTGTGTCAAAGTTCAGAAAGAAAATGTTTGTCAGCTTAACTTGTGCTATGCAGCTTATTTCCAAATTTGAATGCTGGGTACTCTCAGTGTATTCCTATGGGTCACTTAGGTCCTCTGTTATGTCTCTTGCCTGGTAAAGTTGGTATGATAAACTTCACTGGTTGCCACCCCCAGTAAATGATCCAGTAACTCGCGGTCTTCCTGTTTTGAACTGTTCCCGCCTTTTGACTTTTGAGAGTGCAATTTTTTGCATCTCACACACACACAGAGAAAAAGGAAATTGGCCGCTCTCGGTCGTACTACTAGAAGTTCTTCAGTCGGATTTCCCAGGTCAAGTTCGGTTTGTCTACATTGGCTCTGCGCCAATGAGCAAAAGGAGGACCATCCGTTTAACCCGAGATATGTAAATTTTTTACCTAACCTATTTGACTTGACTATTTTTCCACACCTTAAAACGCGTAGTGAATTACAGCGTGCAACTCAATTTGCACGATTTCGACTCATTGACTCTACTTGTTTGTCTTAAGAGTTCAGAAAGTCAGCTTTCCTAATTGTTGCAGTCAACTTTGCTGCCCTTAAAGAAAATATTAAGCATATGCTGTTCTCTCAAGGATAGGATCGAGTCCAGTCTCGAAAGTAACATGACGAGACTTGGCAAACAGTCAGCAAACTCATGGTTGGAACTTGGATGACCCCACTTCTATGCTTCAGCGTGATCTCGTAAGGCATGAGCTCGCCGTGAGCATGAGCTGTAAACCTTAAGCACTACTGTTTGCTACAGCAGTGCAAAGCATTGACAGAATCAAGTTGATTTCTACAAAAATAAATAAATAAAATCACAGTAGTACCATATTAGAGTTTCTTGGTTGTCGTGATAATTATTTCAACCTGTAGTACCTGTCTGTACAGCAGGAAATGTTCCAAGTGGAACGCGCAAAAACAAAAATGCATTTCAAGCTTGACCAACGCATGATTGGCAAACACCATATTAATAGTTGGTAAAGGAAGATAGCTTATGGTTATGGGCAGTTGGTTGAGTAGTTAATTGCCATGATGAGTCGTCTTTTTAGAAGCGGTTAGCGAGATTGTGATAAAATAATTCTGCGGGCGCCGGGTCCTGAGACCAAGTGCGTGAAGATATGACGCGGGTGTGTCGGCTGCCAAACTGGAGACTAGTCGTTCCAAATTGGAGACAAGACCAAGTAGATGTCAATTTGTTTGCCCCAGAAAACAATAGTAGATGTCAATTTTATCTCACAACAACCAGCTAGCTGCCTGTGATAGCTCCAGGAAGCACTGTCTTCAGCTGTTCAGATTGGCACGCCTAAAACTACTCCGGAAATCACTGTCAAAATTCAGACAAACACTCTAGTTTGTTTCGAACCTTGGGTCAAGAGAAGGGGCGTGGCAGGGAAGCTCATGAAAATTTCAAACCGCGAGGAGATGAACATGGCGCTAAATTCGGTGTACTGCTGCCGGGAGAAGAAGCTGCTGGGCATCTAGCAGCAGTACGCGTGTTCATGATGACCACCCTGCCGCCGTTCAGAGCAGTGGCAGCGTCCTCGTGCCTGAGGTCACCGCTCCGCTCACGCACCACCGGGGGGGCGCGGTTTGGCGGGTCTGGCCTGGCCCGCGCGCGGGCGGGCGGAATCGAAAGGAGAGATCGAAAACCGTATCCCCCGCCGCCCGCGTACGCACGAGGCGCGGCACGGCTCGCCCGCGCCCGGCGTCGCTACAAAATTTCCGCACTTTCCCGCGTGCCTCGCCTCCGCTTTCCGGGCGGGCTCTCACGTGGCTGGGCCTGGCCTCCCTCGCCGTGGTCCACTAGCTCGTCGTTCTCTGCTGCTTCCTCCTCTTTTTGTACGAGTACGCACTATTTTTTGTTTATGCTTCCAGCAGCAGGTGAAACACATGCGCTCCCCCCTCTCCACGGCACTGCTGGTGCTACTACGACGCATGTGTCGTGATCTGTGCAAGATTGCCGACTGATAATCGGCGTTTGTTAGGCTGGTCATAGTGGTGAGTAACTTAAATTAATGTCATATGCATGACACTAGTCTAAATTACTACCTTCATAATACAAAGTAATATAGTACTAGCGTCATATGTGACCTTATTTAATAGCTTGTAGACTCATGTTATCTTGAAAAACGCTATGTTACAGTAACATATTATATTACTACTTCTCATTAACTACTTGCCATATAAGCAAAAAATTCTCGAGGTGCGCTATATTACTGCCTAAATTACTCCCACTGTGACTAGCCTTGTTACACATGCCGCTCTTCGAATTGGATTACAACATGATGTCGCCGTGTGAGTCTTATGTGGCACTGGATTTTGGTCTGGCTTTGCTTATAGTTTCATGAAAGCGCTCAACACGAACGTGTTTCCATCTTGAAAAAGGGAAGAAGGAAGTGTTTGGTCCATAGTCAAATCTTGGTCGCATGAATTTGGGCGTGCGGTTGCAGCAAGAGGTTGGTTTGCTGCTTTACTTGACTTCACTCCTGGTTAGGGCATCTCAAGCCGTTGGCCCTTCAGGAAGGGCAAAAAATCGCCCCCTGAAGACGCACCGGTGTTAAACCGCGCATTGGGGGTGTGATGCCCCCCCTCCCAGTCGTGCCCCCCACGAGTTTTTAAAATGTTTAAATTCGGCGCAAACACAACGCAAACACGGGCGAGTTCGTTCAAATTTAAACATATTTTACAAAAAAAAACTATCGCGGGCTACCCCCGTCGTCTCCCTCACCGCCCGCCTCGCCGCCCGCCCACGCGGTTCTACATGCCGAGGAGGCTGTAGAACCGCGTGTAGTCACCGTCGTCGTCGTCGTCGTCGTCGTCGTCGCCCCCGCCTACGCCTCCGCCGTCCCTGCTGCATCCCTCCCCCGGTTGGCGCGGCGGGTTGGACGACGACACCGTCCTCGTCCTCGCGCCCACGTTTGCGGGCGGCGATCTCCTTCAGGGCCCGGCGCTGCCGGACCATCTCCTCGCGCACGTAGTCGTCGGGCGACCACCGCATGGCGTCTTCGTCGGAGAAGCCGCGCCGAGCTATCTCCTCGTACTCCGGGGGGAGGCTGGACTCCACCTTGGGCTCGACGAGGGCGCCGGAGCTGCGGGTACGCGCGCTGACAGGCGTGTCCTGGAGCTCCGGCTTGACGGGGCGGAGGTGGAGGCAGGGAGAGCCGCCGGACAAGGAGGAGGACACCCCGGTCTCCATGCGCCTCGGCGTCCAGGAGCTTCGGCTCCTTCCCCGGCGGCGTGAGAAGGACGGGGGAGCGGGGTACTCGAGGCGCGGCGTGTTGCCGCCCTCGATGTACTCGAGGACGGACTCCAACATGTGCCCGGGCACACCCCACCACCGATGCCGGACGGCAGCGTTGAACCTGCCGGAGGGCACGACGCCGTTGGTGGCCTCGAGCTGCTCGTCGTGCCGGCGGCGAAAGTACGGCTCCCAGATTGGGCTGTCGGGGACGTACCGGGGCCCCTCCCTCGCCGCACGCGGCAGGGACGAGCGGATGCGTGCGATCTCCGCACGCCGCGCCACGCCGGTGGGTACCGGGGGCACCGGCACGCCGCCGGCGCTGATCCTCCACGCCCCGGGCACCCGCATGTCCGGCGGGACCGGGTACTCGGCCTCGAAAAGGAGGCGAGCCTCGTCCTCGTGTAGATGACGGCACCCGAATCCGTTCGCCGCCGCGCCGTCGCCTGGGAAACGCTCGGCCATACTTTCTCAACTGGTGACGGCGAGAGGAGGAAAGGGGAAGAAATGAGCGTGTCGTCGGTGGATGATCGGGGTGAGTCTCTCCGGCGCGCTTGCAGTCGGCTTTTATAGGCGGAGACGCCGCGTGGTAGGCTTGGCCGGCGCGTTACGCGTGGCGTGATTGCGTGGTGGCCGAGGGACGCGTCGCCCAGCCTTCACTGCGCCGCCCGTGAGGCATCAATGGAGGCTGACCGGCGCGGCAGCGCGCGGCAGCTTTGGCATTGATTCGTCGCGAGAAACGAGACGATGAGGACGACGAAGGGGCGAGAAGAGGGTAGAGTCGCTAACGAGGCGGGCCCGCGGCTCTTCGCGCCAAAAATGATTCGCCCGGCGCCCCCGAGCGACCCCCAGCGCGCCGGGTTCGGGTTGGGTCCGCCGGCGTCAATTTCGGCCCGAGACAGCGAAAACTGAGCTCTCGAAGGCGCGACTGGGCCGATTTTTTGGCGCCGGCGGACGAAAAAATACCTGGGGGGCCTTCTTGAAGACGCGGCTGGAGATGCGCTTAGCTCACTCTGCCGCGAGCCTAGCAGCCAATTTGGCTGTCACAACAAACGATTTTGCCCTATCCCCCCTTCAAAAAAAAAGGATTTTGCCCCAGCTCATTATCTATTACTACAAGGGAATCATGTCTGATTAATTGACGAAAAGTATGGGGGAAATAGGTACAATCATCCACGTGACGGTCATGGAATCATGTCTGATTAATTGAGAAAATATGAGGGAAATAGGTACAATCACCCACGTGACGGTCATGGAACATGTCACAACACACAAGGCATCAGCCGACCTGACACCACGCACACGATACAACGATGAGAAGACCAGAAGAGAGCATTTCGTTAGGCCAACTACAAGCGCCAGTGTAACTTCTGCTGATTCTGCCGAAGTGAACGCGATCCGTAATGGCTTTCTTCTAGCATTGAACATTGGATGTACATCTCTTATTGTCGAATCAGACAGCCTCAATGCAGTCGAGATCATCAACCAGGAGAACTACCAGGGACATGATGTTGCTATCTATATGGAGAGTAAGCATCTGGGGGCTAATTTCTCTAATGTTGATGTAATTCATTGTTTTAGAGAGGCAAATCTTGTGGCTGATAGCATAGCAAAGAATTCTCTTAGCTCTAGATCTTCTTTGGTTTGGGACAGTGAGTGTCCGGACTTTATTTCTCATCAAATTGTAAACGATCTTGCCATTATTTGAGAAATAAAGTTTTAATATCAAAAAAAAAAACTACAAACGCCAGTGTCATCACCAGAGATGCTACATCGATGGAGCCTTGCAGGGTTTCAGAGGGTTCGTTCAAGGTGGCAAAGTGTGATTGGACAAAGGGGTGGGAGGGGCCCCACCCACCTGAAAATCAGGGGGGGGGGCATGTTTAATTGGTTAGGAAAGGGTCTGTAGAAGCCTGTATAACCTCGTACGTCTAGCATTTTTGGTGTCATCACCAATCGCTTTGATGCAGTAACCCTAACCTTATTGTAAGTTTCAAAAAAACCATCTACTCATTGCAGATGGCCATTATAAGAACATTCATAGGCAAAGGTTGCAAATCCAGACTCTTAGATGCCTATGCATCTTGATGGCTTTCACACCCGCGTCCCACATATTCGAATCCTCAAAACCATACAACCCATTCAACGCTATGTAAACACAATCAACAACATGCAGTTCATCGGATCAACTTTGCATCGCCGGACAAAAGAAGCATAGTTCATCGGAATTCAACAGCAAATCCATACTGCGAACTTAAAACATAGCTAAAACATAAACGTACAGGGAAGGGCGGAGGAAATCACCATTTCCTCGCCGGGCCCTCCCCGTTCCGGTCGTCGACGCGGCTGTGCCCCTCCTCCTTGTAGGCGTTGGGGTGCGGAGATGCGCCGTCGTCAGAACTGGAGGTGCAGCCATGTGTTGGGTCCGAGTCGGAGCTGCACCTAATGCCCGATAGCCTGTGGAGCAGGCGGTCGTGCTCCTTCGCATGGCAAGTCGCCTTCGCCTTCACCACCGCCTCCTTGTTTGCCTCGCGCTTCGACAACTCGATGGCGAGTCGGAGCGCCTTGGCATTCTTGCGGCGAAGGCGCCACACATCTGTCTTTGTCGTCGTCAGAGTGCGGCGAAGAATCGACGCGAGGAGCACGGGCTTGGGATCCACCAGCGTGCCGACATCGCCTCCCCCCTCTCCCTCGCTGTTGTCGCTCGCGTCGGGCTGCACGTGCCTCGGACTCGGGCGTCCTCATGCGAGTCGCCCCTGGCGCGGGCACGAGGACACAACGATGGTCGCATACCACTTCCGGACTAGAGGGTGTTGGAGGTTGGTGGCGTATCTGGCGGAGCGGAGCTAGGGATAGCAGTTTTGTCCATGGGTATGGGTACCCGTAGATACCTTACCCGGAAATAGTGGGTATGGGTAACACTTGGAGATATTTTGTACCCACAGGGAATGGGTACCCATTACCCGCAAAATATATGGGTAGGGCATGGGTAAGAAATTGTGTCCATGGGTAACCCAATGGATACCCAGAAAAAATTAATAAATGAAAATAACACCTATAACATGTGGGGTTAACATTCAACTCATATGGTTTTGCCCTAAATCTCGTATTCCTTAAACAAGTCATGGCTCAAAGGCTCATAATCACCTGCTCTCCACTCCTCCTACGTCCTATGTGACTCCTAAAAAATATTAAATATTGACTCTTCGCTACCAGACTCTTGTCAAAGTCTCGATCCAGCGATCCCCAATACCGACCAATGTCTTCCACCATGTCGGTCTTCCACGAACCGTTGCACATACTCCTCTGATGCCTCCAAGAGACCACCCACCGAAGGAGGCCGCATCTGTACTATACTACTCTATCATGATCACTTGAATTTTGAACTCATTTCTCTACCTCTTAAGAATTGGAATGCTACATATTGCACCCAATGGATACCCATTGGGTATAAGATACCCGATGGGTATAGACATGGGTGTCAGTTTATACCCATGGGTATTGAAGTGGGTGGGTATAGAAAGTTCCTGTGGATATGGGTTTGGGTAGGAGGAGGTTGTACCCGCCCATACCCTACCCATTGCCATCCCTAAGCGGAGCTGCCGGTGTGGCGCGGCGGGCGAGAAGGGCTAGCGACGTCGCTGGCGTTGCGTCGACGGGCAAAGGGCGCTGAGGAATAAGATCTGCCGCTGCCGGGGCCGCCTTGCTCGAGTAGCGACCTCCACAATATGATATGCTTAGCGAATCAACATGTGGTTGGATGGTTAGAGGGACCGTGGTATCCCCAGCCCACCAAGGTTCAAATCCTAGTGCTCGCATTTATTTCTGGATTTAATTCAGGATTTCTGGTGGTGCACATTCAGTGGGAGGAGACGTTCCCGTCGACGACGAAGTGCCTACGGTGACTTCATAAATTTCAAAATGATATGTCGTCTCAGTCTTTCGGAGGGGTTCATAGGGGTGAGTGTATGCGCGTGTATATGAGCGCTTGCGTCTGTACTGTGTTAATTTTTTTTGATAACTTAAATATGATTTATTTTCCCACTTTCTTCTATTGTGGTTTATTTTCTTGGAGAATACACCGAAGAGCTAGCAGTCTCATTCATAGAGGAAGAAAAAAAATACATCGCAAAAGAAGAGAGGAAGAAAAATATAGTGTACGCAAAAATACCTCAACTCATGACCAAGAGCATCTCCAGCCCCCCAGGAGCACTTTTTAGCGCCGGTTGTAAAAAACGTCCCAGCCATACACCCAGGACCTCATTTTTCGCCGGATTTAGCGAATGTTACGGCCGGCACGCCCACCCCACACCCAGCTCCCTGCGGGGCAGCTGGGAACGCCGGCGATCGCCTTTTGCATGCGCAGGCCCACCTGCAGCCCTTCTCTCTCCCCTCTCTCCTCTCCTTTCTCTCTTCCTTCCACCGCCCCGCATCTTCCCTCGCCGGCCTTGCTCCTCTCCTCGCCGACCCCCGCCCCGCTCGCCGCCTTGCTCCTCTCCTCGCCGCTCCATGCCTGCTCGCCTCCGTGCTGCGTCCGGCTCCACCCAACCAGAGACAGAGGAGCGGAGGGGAGATGCGAAGCCGGCGACGGGCCGGCCGGCTCCTGCCGTCTCCGGCCGAGCCGAGCACACCGGCGGCCGCGGCGGGGCCCGCCGCACCCGTTCTCGGCCAGAGGGAGGCGCGGGAAGGCGCTGGGACGCGGCAACGGGCGGCGCTAGATGAGAAACAGAGGCAGGCGGGCGACGGTAGTCTTCGACGGTGCGGGTAACTCTGATGGGCTCCGGCTGATATAAGGACACCAGCGGGACTGGGCGACGAGACGCACCCGTTCAGAGGCCAAGGGGGCAGTGAGGAGGGATGGAACGGAGGGGAGGCCGCGGTGACAGGAGGTTACAGAGGCGGCGGCGGTGGTGATGGTTTTCGGTGGAACAGCCAGCTCCGGCGAGGGCAAGTGGGTGGGGCGAGCTGCGGGAGTGAGGGGGAGTTCGTGAACAGGTTGGGAGGAGGGGAGAGGGGCTAGGCACGTCGGGGTGGACCGAACTCCGGCAATGGCCACGGTGGTCCAGGAAGAAACGGCGACCTGGGGAGCACAACGGCTGAAATTTTTTTGCACCCAAAGACTAAATTAGCGCCGGGGCCTTGTCAGAAGGTCGAAAAAACGCCTCATAGGTGACACAACGGCTGGAGATGCTCTAACCACGTTTACTACGCACCGTTTTTCTGCTCTTGCCGTGCAGTTGGCCCCAGAGGAGAGGCAGCCACAAGGTCACAACTGAAGCAGTGAAAAGTCTGTGGTGCACCGAGCTCAGCCAGGGGTAGCAAGAGCCACATGTTCCCTCCGAAAGGAAGCAAGAAACACATGCCACTTGCGCGTGGAGAATCCCTCCGTGGAACAACCGGGGGATACGGTTGCCTGGGCCATTTTGGAAGCAACCGCTGGAGCCGAGCCAAGGGCGTTAACCGCAACGGTCCACCCCTGCTGTAGCTAAAAGAGAAAACCACACTAGAGTCTACACAAGGTAACTGGGCTGTCATGGACCCGTGGTGGGCTCCAGAACGTTTCTATCTTTTTTTTTTTTTGAAGAGAATATGGACTGAGCTCTCATGATGCCGGATTTTCGAAAAGAAATACTACTGCCCGAAGCCAAAATCATTTCAGTAATCAATACTGGAGGAGTGAACATTTATGCTTGATTGATTTGGAGGGATATTTGGTGATGAGATGAGATGAGAAGGAAAGTAGGCAATCAATTGGCAGTGCCGATAATAATGGAGTAAATCATGGGCAGCGATCGAAGTAGTTAATGCCAGTACCAAACTAGTATAGCACCGCTAAACAAAACCAGGGCAGGGGAGGGGAGGCGGGAGAAAGAGAGTGCATGTCGACTCGGCTCGGCTCGGCGGGGTCAAACCAAAGAAGCCGCGTCGCCCCGCTCCCTTCTGCAGAATCTATCTACAGAAGGAAAAGGAGGGTTCCTGCGACCGCTGCCAAAGGAAAAGAAGCGACCCGAACCGGTGACGCGGCCCGGTTTGTTTTACCGCGCGTATTTTGGGCCACGGGGCGGGAGCCGGGAGGGGTCGTCGCATCCAGTACTGGTAGCTCTCGTTTAGTTAGCTGCGGCGTGCGTGCGTGCCGGTGCTGGCAGTCCTCGTGGGCTCGGGTCGCGTCTCGCGTGGCGTAGCGTACCCTGCCATCCGCGTCCCTATCCACCCGCCCCGCCCCGTCCCCATCCCCGTCCCGACCCTTCCCGGTGTTCGCATCGCCCTCGCGAGCCTCGCCTAGCCTTCTCCCCCCAGCCCAGCCCAGCCGCACCGTCTTCTTCCTCCCACCCCGCCCACGCCCAGCCCTACCCTACCCTACCTCCCCCTTTCCGCAAGGGCCAGATAGGATTTGGTAAGGTTCTTCCTGCCGCCGCCGCAGAAATCCTCACGGAAACCGGGCCTTGGGGGCCAAGCAACCCAGCGAACCTAACTCGACTCGGTTCTCTCGATTCGTTCCTGCTCGCCCCTCCCCGTTTCTCGATTTGATTTGATATTTTTCCGGCGAATTTCGCTTTCACGATCGCCGGATTCCGGGGCGCATCGGATTCGCGATCGGGGGCTGGGATTAGATTCTCGGCCGCGGCGTAGTAGTAATAATTTCGCAAGGGGGGAACCCGCCCGAGGTAATCGGCGGAGCATCGGTTCTTCTGGTGGTGCTAGCTGTTTGTTCCCGTCCTGTGCGGCCCGATCTCGGGGGCGATGGCCGACGACGGGCTCGACCGGTGGCGCGGCTTCTTCCGGGGCGCGGGCGTCGGCATCTGCGAGGCCATCGAGAAGGCCATCCTCGTCGCCGCCGCCGACGAGCCGCAGGAGTTCCTGCGACGCCGCGACCGCATCGCCGAGCGGCTCTTCAACGCGCTCCTCGCCCGCCCCTCCTCCTGCCACGGCTGCACCGCCAGCACCGGCTCCGCGCCCCCCGCCACGCCCGCCGTCGCTGAGGACAAGGGCAGCGTGCGCCGCGTCCCCGACAAGGACTGCAAGGTCGACAGCAGCAGCCTCGGCGCGCCCGGGGGCGGGGCGCTCGGCGGCGGCATCAGCGAGGACGACGACTCTGACTCTGAGGACGACGAGCGCCTCCGCCGCGCCGCCGCCAGCAACTACGGCCACAACTATGACGACGACAACGAGGAGGAGGAGGAGGAGCAGGACGCGGCCGTGCCGGCGGAGGAGGACCACCACGCAGAGGATGACGACCCGGAGGCTGAGGAGCTGGAGGCCCTCACCAACGAGATCGATGAGGAGTCGCAGATCGTTGGGGAGGTCATCCGCATCAAGGAGCTCCTCCTGCACAAGCAAGACCATGTATGGACTCCTATCTGTGCACTTCTTCCATTCATATTGCTAAACCTGTTATTTGTCAACTCTAGTGAGCACTTAGCATTGATCTGAACTAAAACACAAATGGTGTCTTGCAGTCGGATGCTACTCTGTTCGACTCACTTAGGAGGCTGCAGCTGATGCAATTGTCCGTCTCCACGCTTAAGGTACCTATCTTGCATACCGCATGTGAGATATCTGGTTTTGTTGCTATTTGGTTTGCTTATCTTTGGGGCTGTTCATCATAGGCTACCGAGATTGGGAGGGCTGTTAATGGCCTTCGGAAGCACAGCTCGCAGCAGATTCGTCACCTCGCGCTGGCTCTCATTCAGTAAGCTTCATGAACTTTTATCTAGTTTGGTTTTATACAACTAGTTCATGCTTGAATCTGAAGAGTTCAGTGAGGCAAATTACTTCTCATGTTCTGAAAAGATTTTGACTAGTACCAGTCCATCTGCACTGCCACATGGTCACCATTTACCTTTGTTCGCCATCCCAAAGAAAAATGAGAAAATTACCTTGTTAGCATGAGTCCAAAGCAATCTTGTAAACTATTGTTGACATCTTCAGTTGCTTTTTGTGTTTCCAGGGATTGGAAAATTTTGGTTGATGAGTGGGTCAGTACTACCAACGTTGCCCTTGCAGGTAAAGGATCTGAATTTGTCCAATGTTACATTATTTCATCCATCAGTTTCAGAGTTAATTCTATGTGAATGAATGCTCAGATGCAAGCCTCTTAGCTTACTATATTATTGCTGCTTTTACCTGCAGACAACTCCCCAGGAACTTCAAACCCTTCTGTTGTGGATGATGATGATGAAGAAGAAGGCCTTCCTTCTCCACCTTTGGATGAAGGAGCATTCTTTGCACCTGAGACTACTGCCATTCAACTCTCTGAGGTACTAATATATCCACTCCTGCTATCTGAATTGTTTTAGTGATGAACAATAAGCTAATTAACTTCCATTGTTATTTTGCCTGTTCGCCTTTGCAACCTGAAGTTCTTTGACGAAATGGATGAAGATGGAAGTGAGTACAACTACCCAAATTGCTTAGTTTTCCCTTGCTATGCTAGCACTCCATAGATTGTGTGATAACTAACATTATATTATGACAGACTTGAGACACAACAATGATGCTCGCCTTGGAAACAAGAGGGAAAACAATGGCAGGAGGCCTGTAAACCATTCAACTGTGTCAAAACCAGAACTTACTCGACCTGTTGGAACTGTTGAAAGAGATCAGTTCAGGAGACCAGAATTGACAAGGCAAGAACCACCAATGAGGCATACAAACCAGCAAAAACCTCAAGGTTCAAATTTGCAAGCCAAGCCCCAAGGCATGCTCAACAAGCAATCCAGGCCCCTGAGTTCTGATTCTGGATCTATGAGACCAATGAAGGCGGCTACTCAACAGAAGCCCATCGGTGAGATGAAGTACAAACAGACTCAGGAACACTTCGGCGTCGAAAGAAAACCTGCAATGGGTCATGTGGATGTAAGTATCACATGCTACTGAGACTTAAGCTATGATGGTGCTTAAGATCTCATGACTTATATCTATCCTTTGACTCCAGAAATCAAGGCTTCGTGCACAGCCTTCATCAGGAGTCAGGTTAGAGTCGGCAAGGCCAAAGACCCAGGATGGCTTGGAAAGCAACGTAAGGTTGGAAGTAGCCAAGCGTAGGCTTCAGGAACGTTACCAGGAAGCTGAAAATGGTTCGTGTTATACCTCTTTGTTGCAATATTTTCTTTTATTGCATATATGATCTTGTGGTTTACCTAACTGTACTCTTCCATCCGCCACAGCAAAGAAGCAGCGCACGATACAAGTAATGGAGCTGGGCGACATACCAAAGCCCAAGAGTAACACCAGGCAACCTATGGTGAAGTCAAGGAATAACATTAGAAGTAGGGTACTTGGCCGGCGCTGATTCTTGTGTGATGTTTTCCTTCACCTGATGAATTTGTCGCCATGTTGAGCTGGTCCAAAAGGAAGCAGCTGAACTTGGTTGCCAGGACCAAAACCATATTTTTGAACATAAGCACCTTCACCTCTGATGGAGAGTTATCCTTGAAGTTGCGAGAGTCGCGCTGGATGCAATAAGTTAAGCCTTTTGCTTTGCATGCATTCTCCGCTCTTGCGTTGGGGGCTCGGGAGAGTTTAGTCATGTCTTGATAATCTGAGAGTGGACATGTAGTTCATCCTGTATCGGCTGGTTAATTTTTCTTCCACTTTACTTGGGAAGGAAGCTGTAGATACTCAGATAGAACAATTATCAATATTCGGTACATTTCACATATCCTGGACATTTTACATGAGTTTATTCCGTGGACATTCTTGGCATATTCGTTGCTTCTTTGCAAGTCTGGACCAATTATGATCCGGTGGCTGGCCTACTTGCTCCTCACATGCAAGCTTAGGTCAGCCTTTGCACCAACCATCCTCTCCAATGGTGGTAATGTGCTTGTTTGGTCATGATCAGACTTTGGGTTCTTGCTGCTCGTTAGAGTAGTGTCAGTGTCAACTGTCTCTACGCACTGCAAATGCAATGTGGTTGCAAATTTCTAAGTTATCCTCGGGGAAATTGCTTAGTTGTATGGAAAAGATGGGAGCAAAAAGTGATGAAGATGTGCATTGCCGTTTGGGAGTAGCGTGGATTCCACCAGCGTAGTGGTCAGTCTGGATGGGCAATAGCGTGAGCAGACAACCAAGAAAGCCAGCGCACCATTTATTCCTCCTTTCTTCTTCTTATCCATTGTTGCATGTTCCAACTTCCATTAAGGATCTTTTTTTTCTATTTTTTTCTTTAGTTCGGTAGAAGCAATCCAAGGCTTGTGACTTGTGAGCCGGCCATTGTTCCACCAAGCAGTCTGGTTTGGCTCCAGAATCTGGCAAATAGCTGGGTCAGCGTTACCAGCTATACTAAATATCCCTGGCGGTTCAAGCTAAGACCAACCTTCCAAGCAAGACTCGTACTACTATTATCGTCTCGGCACATGCTGTGAACTTGGCAGGGAAACGGGAGGATGGTCTTTGCGGAAATAGCAGGGGGCTTCCGTGCGAGGAATCGCCTACGGTCGTCCGGGAAAGCCACGTGAAAAGAAAAGAAAAGAATTTAGGTGCAGGAAGCAAAGGAACAAATCGTCGTCGCCGTGTGCCAGGGATGCGTGCAGGGGCACTCGCCAGACACACGAGGCCAACATCTATCTACACGGATGCTGTCGCACGTAGCAATCGTTCCGTGTCCTACGCCAGCCGATCTGCGATCAATCTCCTTCGCTGTTGCTTGGAGTCCATTCCCCACTGGGCTGCGCATGTGCGGTTCGGTTGGGCGCACCCTTTCTTTGACCCCTTCTTCCAAATCAAAAAAGACGGACGGTGGTGTGCCGCACGGCACAAAAGTCTCTCCCACCTTCCAATCAGTCCACCGTACCGCCTCGGATTTGCTCGCGGTGGTGGGCTGAGCATGAGCTGAGCTGACGACGACGCCTGCCCTCACCGTCGTCTTTTAATTGGTGCCGGTTGTTTAAACAAGCTCGGAAGTGGGCTCGGAGATGTCGACCGGCCGATATGCGCGTTGCTCCTCCCTTTTGCTCAATTCTCGCTCTGGAATTTCCAAGGAAGAAAAATAAGTGTGTGCGTACAGTTGTGTGATGTGAAGGGATTTGCCAGTTATCTAAGAACCGCGACATAGGAGTGCAAATTTTGTGCTGGTACGGGAAAAGACGAGAGAAATGCGAGGCTGGTAGTATCACTGGATATTTTCCCTCTGTTGTGACTCGGAGAAGCACTATCTACGACCACTGCTGGGAGGAGTGTGGTGGCACGTCACGTGCTTGCTACACCGGTAGGTTGATTCTGTTTGTTGGATGGGGCATCTGATCTGATGGTGAGATCGGGCTAAGCTAGAAAAAGTCGGGCTTGTTGGGATCGGGTGCTGGGACGGGAGCCACGGTCTTTAAAACAGCGGCGCCTGGAATGGAACCGTTCGTGGCGGTTTGGTACCAGCAATCAAGATTACTGCTAGCACGGACGGGGATCAGGTGACTTACCCACTGGCAGTTACGCCGTAACATGCGGCCGCCAATCCAGCGTTGATTTTGCATTCAATGGAGGGGATTGATTTAAGGGAAAACAAGCCAGCACTTGGCAGTTTTTAGCATAGAGACGCCCATGCTTGTAGTTTTATGTACATGCAACAAGCTATGCACTAAGTGATCTTCACATTGCAAATACATTTAGAATAATTACTAGTAGTAAATAGCAAAGCTAGACTGAATGGACGAATGCCCTATTTTTAACGAGTTCTATATATTACTCCCTTTGTCCGGAATTACTTATCACGGAAATGAATAAAAGTGGACGTGTCTAAAACTAAAATGCGTCTAGATAAATCCATTTCCACGACAAGTATTTTCGGGCAGAGGGAATATATTGCAAAGTTTTTTATATTACATTCAAATAGGGACAATTTTTAACTAGTCCAACATTTTACGTTGCACCAGTATCCCCGCGCTTGCTCCGCTACCACCCCGTCGACCGCCGTGCTGCGCGACTCGGAGTCGCCGCCATCATCGCCGAGGTAGTGGAGGAGGCGCTCGTGCTGCGCAGCAGGGAGGGAGGCTATTTTTAACAAGTTTTATATGTTACATTTAAATAAGATGATTTTTAAGAAGTTCAACTTTTTTTAAAAACAATAAACAAAAACTAAGCGAGGTACCAGACGGATAGTGTAACACCCCGGATATGACTTTCCCAATTTGTACTCCAACTCTTGCCGTTTCCGGCGTTAAGTTATTTTATTTTCTCGGGTTCGGGTTTTTGTCTCCGTGTGTTGTTATCATTGTCATGCATCTCATATCATTTCATCATGTGCATTGCATTTGCATACGTGTTCATCTCATGCATTCAAACATTTTTCCCGTTGTCCGTTTTGCATTCCGGCGCTTCGTTCTCCTCCGGTGGTCATTTCTACCCTTTCTTTCGTGTGTGAGGATTAAACATTTCTGGATTGGACTGAGACTTGCCAAGCGGCCTTGGTTTACTACCGGTAGACCGCCTGTCAAGTTTCGTACCATTTGGACTTCGTTTGATACTCCAACGGTTAACCGAGGGACCGAGAAGTCCTCGTGTGTGTTGCAGCCCAACGCCCCTCCAATTTGACCCAAAACCCACCTAAACCTGCTCCATCATCTAGAGCGTTCGATCACGACCGCGTGACCGAAAATCGCACCTCATTTGAACTCTCCTAGCTCCCTCTACCTATAAATATGTGCACTCCTCCAAAAATTCGGGCGAAACCCTAGTCTCCCCCTTCCTCCGCGCGCCGGACATGTCCGCCCAGCGCCGGACACTGTCCGCCGCTCGCTCGGACCAACCGGGAGCTGCCACGTGGTGCCCCATGACCACATCCCCGCCGG
>NC_041380.1:465970718-466067100 GCF_002162155.2 Triticum dicoccoides | reverse complement strand
GTCCCCTCCGCCGCCGCGCAAACCGCCGCAGCGCGCCGCCCCCGCCGGCGCCTCCCTCCTCCGGCCAGATCCGGTCAAGGAGCGACCGGATCTGGCGACCCCGACCTCGCCGGCCGCCGTCTTCGTCATCTCCGCGAGCAGCGCCACCGCCTCGTTTTGCGTGCCTGGGTCAAACCCTAGATCCGGAGGTCGAAATTCTACTAAGTCCCCGTGTTTTTTTTAGTTTCAAGTGCTCATGTTCATCGTGCCATAACTTTGCTTCCGTAGCTCCGTTTTGGGCGTGTAGCATATCAAAATGTTCACCTCAGAGAGCACATCATTTCATTCCATTGCATCATTTTCATTTGAGTTCATCTTGATGCTCGAAATGCTGTTAGAAGAGTGCTACTTGAGATAATTGCCAGATCTGCTACTCCGTTTAGATATTTGTCATTTTTGCCATGATTATTGTGTGCATGATATGCCCATGAGTTCTACATATATTTTGTTAAGGGTTTTGTCATCTTTCTAGAGGTGCAACCCATATATTTTGTGATGTGTGTGGTGACTAGCACAAGCTTGCAAAGTGAGGCACTTGGTAAGCTGATTTCAGGGACTTAGCATTTCCACTAAGTCCTTGAGCTGTTTATCTCATATGGTCATATGTTCATGTTGTTTCCTAGTGATCCGTGCCTCTTTTGAGGATGATCAGTAAGGATGTTTTGTTATTCTTGTAGTGATCTATCCATCCATGCCTTTGTTTGCAATTATGGAGCACCCTAGCTTGAGTCAATCGAGCTCTACTTTTGCTACTTTGTGAATCTGGGCAGACTGTCTACTTGTTAGCGATTTTGCCGATGATGTTGTAGTTGATCCGTACTTGTTATGCTATTGTTCTTGCCATGTCTGGCTTGAATTTTTTGTATTCTTGATGGGTGTATGCTTAGATTATCATGACTTGCTCCGTAGTGAGTACATCGAGCTCGTAAACATGCCTACTTGATATCTGTTTTCAGCATGCTCCAGTTTTCACCAAGTCTGAGAACTGATTATGTTTTTGCCATGTTCACATGCTTGTAATTGTATTTTCTGATCCCTTTTGGCTCAAGGTCACTAAGGGACTTTTGTTAAGCTCTTTGAGTAGCTCCATGCCATGCTTTACTTTGCCATGTTCAGGTCCTGTGGCATGTAGTTTTGTTGCTCCGAAGAGTGCTACCTGATCTGAAATTCCAGACAAGTGTTAATTTCACTAAGTCTGAAATCTGTTTGCCATATGCATTTTTGCCATGCTTGTTTGAACCTGTTAATGGATGATTTGGCCGTAGCTTAGTGCTAGACTTTTGTTAAGCATCTTGAATGCATCCCTGCCATGTATTTTGTTGTCATGTTTGGGTGTTGTAGCTCGTTCATCTCATTGCATTTAGATGGCAACTTGCTGTAAATCGCAGACCGTGGTCATATTTAAATCGCTTGCCATTTCCAAACCGTAACTCTGATTCCGGCGTTCGTTGTATCGTTTTCAAGCGATTTCATCTCATCTTTCTAGTGGCACACTTGGATTCCCAAGTTGAGGCCAGGATCATGCGTTCCTTGTCAATCTTGCGTATTGCATCCCGCATTGCATCCCGCATAGCATACCATCTTTGCATCATTTTGTTTGTTCCTTGCACGTGGTTGATTGTGTCCTTGTTGCTTGTTTGTCTTGTTTGGGTAGAGCCGGGAGACGAGTTCGCTAACGAGGAGCCCGTTGAGTTTGCTTTCGAGGATCCAGTCAACTCTGACAACTGTGCAGGCAAGATGATCATACCCTCGAAATCACTACTATCTTTGCTTTGCTAGATTGCTCGCTCTTTTGCTATGCCAATGCTACGATGCCTACCACTTGCTTTCAAGCCTCCCAAATTGCCATGTCAAACCTCTAACCCACCATGTCCTAGCAAACCGTTGATTGGCTATGTTACCGCTTTGCTCAGCCCCTCTTACAGCGTTGCTAGTTGCAGGTGAAGATTGAAGGCTGTTCCTTGTTGGAACATTTATTTACTTGTTGGGATACCATTATATTGCCATGTTATCTTAATGCATCTATATACTTGGAAAAGGGTGGAAGGCTCGGCCTCTCGCCTAGTGTTTTGTTCCACTCTTGTCGTCCTAGTTTCCGTCATATCGGTGTTATGTTCCCGGATTTTGCGTTCCTTACGCGGTTGGGTTATAATGGGAACCCCTTGATAGTTCGCCTTGATTAAAGCTTTTCCAGCAATGCCCAACCTTGGTTTTACCATTTGCCACCTAGCCTCTTTTACCTTGGGTTTCCGGAGCCCGAGGGTCATCTTATTTTAAACCCCCCGGGCCAGTGCTCCTCTGAGTGCTGGTCCGAACCATGCAGCCTGCGGGGCCACCTCGAGGAAACTCGAGGATTGGTTTTACTCGTAGCTTGACCTATCTGAGTGTGCCCTGAGAACGAGATATGTGCAGCTCCTATTGGGATTTGTCGGCACATTCGGGCGGTGTTGCTGGTCTTGTTTTAACCTGTCGAAGTGTCTTGAAGAACCGAGATACCGAGTCTGATCGGAACGTCTTGGGAGGAGGTCTATTCCTTCATTGACCGTGAGAGCTTGTCATGGGCTAAGTTGGGACTCCCCTGCAGGGATTTGAACTTTCGAAAGCCGTGCCCGCGGTTATGGGCAGATGGGAATTTGTTAATGTCCGGTTGTAGATAACTTGGACCTTAATTTAATTAAAATGAATCAACTGAGTGTGTTGCCATGATGGCCTCTTCTCGGCGGAGTCCGGGAAGTGGACACGGTGTTGGAGTAATGCTTGCGCAGGTTGTTCTCTAGTTTCTCGCTCGCGCTTTGCCTCCTCTTCTCGCTCTCTTTTGCGAATAGGATAGCCACCATATTTGCTAATCGCTTGCTGCATCTCCACATATTTACCTTGCCTTGCCTATAAGCTTAAATAGTCTTGATCGCGAGGGTGCGAGATTGCTGAGTCCCTGTGGCTCACAGATTACTATTACACCAGATGCAGGGCCTGATGATTCCGCTCCAGGTGACGCGCTCGAGCTCAAGTGGGAGTTCGACGAGGACTCTCAACGTTACTATGTTTTCTTTCCTGATGACCAGTAGTGGTGCCCAGTTGGGGGTGATCGGGACCGTTTCGCATGTTGGGTTATCTTTTATTTTGGCGCCGTAGTCGGGCCATGAGTGTTTAGATGATGTAATGTTATTTATGTACTTGATTGACGTGGCGACTGTAAGCCAACTATGTTATCTCCCCTTTTATTATCTATATTACATGGGATGTTGTGAAGATTGCCTAACTTGCGACATATGCCTTCAATGCGATTATGTCTCTAAGTCGTGCCTCGACACGTGGGAGCTATAGTCGCATCGAGGGTGTGACAAGTTGGTATCAGAGCCTTCCCAGACCTTAGGAGCCCCATTGCTTGATCGTTTTAGCAGCCGAGTTGTGTCTAGAAAAATGTTTTGAGTCATTTAGGAATTATATACCGGAGAGTTTAGGAATTCCTTTTACTTCCCAGTCTCCTCATCGCTCTGGTAAGGCATCCTGACGTAGAGTTTTAACTCTTCTCTTCTCAAATTTCACAAATTTTTTTTTAGGATCACGCGGGTATCTTGGAATCGTTCCGATGGTTTTATGACGAGAACATTGCCTTAGTGCCTCCTATCAGGGGTTTTGTGGAAGTGTCCCAGGGAGTTGAGCTCTGAGGTGTTGTCGTCATAATTTTATCGTTGCAGTTCTGGAATACCTGAGTTTAGTACGCCGACATCGAAAATCTCTTTTATGCAGTTCGTTGGTGAGATAACCTCGACGCCACCCAGTACTGGGGCGGGAGTTTGGGAGTATCGCCATAACTTGTATAACGGATGCTTTTCGAAGGTTGAGGTAGATGGTTTCCGAAGTTTTTCTCAGTTATGTGTTGAAGGATGGATACAGCTGGATGTAGGATTTGCTAGATTTGGGTGAGATATTATGCTTCCCCTGTATCCCCAACACCTGATTGCATAACCGGAAAGGTTCGGGAGTTTCATAGGTGGGAATTCTAGTAGCTCTAGTTCTTCTTTCACGGATATTGGTTTGAGATTGGGATTTCTTACCGATTATTCGTTCTTGATCCATACCTTGTTGATTTATTTCTCTACCTTAATTCTAAGTGGCTTCTCAATTTATGGATATGTGACCATTTCAAGTGGAATGCATTCGTTCATTCTGTTCGGATGTGAAGACTATATGTTGCAATTTTCATTCCGTTGGATTCAGCTTCTTTTGTCTATCAATGTGCTAATGGATGTCAACCTCTTCAGGATGGCTCCTCCAACGCGCACGACTCCAAATCCTGATCTGCCACCACCTCCACCTCCTCCGGAGGCATGGCAAGATGTGTTGGCCGCAACCAATGCAAACACACAGTTGATCATGCAAATTCTTCAAGAGCGCAATCAAGGCAACCAAGGGAACCAAGGCAACAATCAAAATCATTTTGCTACACTCAACCAGTTCCTTGCTAATGGGCCAAAGACTTTCAGCAATTGTGTTGAGGCAACTGATGCTGACGATTGGCTTGTGGATCTGTGCAAGCATTTCGAGTGCAGTAACGTCAGGCCTGAGGACTTCGTCAAGTTTGCTTCTTTCCAACTCAAAGATCAAGCTGCAGAATGGTTCCAGCAGTACAAGGATTCCAGAGGTGGACGTGTTATCACTTTGGATGAATTCTGTCAAGATTTCAGAGCTCATCATATTCCTCAGAGCGTGGTTGAAAGCAAGCGTGAGGAATTCCGCAACCTGAAGCAAGGCTCTTTGTCTGTCTATGACTACAACAAGTTGTTCCAGAAGCTCGCCCGCTTTGCTAAGTAGGACATACCTTATGAGAAGAGCATGATATACCAGTTCAGTGGTGGTCTCAGAGAAGAAATTCAGCTAGCTCTTGTTCTCTTTGAGCCCTTGAGATACGATGAGTTCTACAACATGGCATTGAAGCAAGAGGCCGCTCAACTGAGGTGTGATGCTTCCAAGAAGCGAGTCAGAGATGTTACTCCTTCTTCCTCTACTCAAGTGGCCAAGCAGCAGAAGTATTGGCTTCCTCCTCCCCCGTTCCGTCAGCCGTATCAGCAGAAGAGCAAAGGTGGCAGTGGTTCTTCCCACCCACCCAACCCTGGCTTTCAGAACAAGACTTCGTCTCAAGCTCCAAGATCGAGTGCTCCGTATCACCGTCCGCTTTCAGAGGTCACGTGCAACAAGTACCAACAGAAGGGTCACTATGCCAACAAGTGTTTCAACCAGAGGCGTCTTCCTCCTCCTCCTCCTGTGAGATCGGCAAGTACAGCTATGGTCAAGCATAACCCCAAGCACGCCAAGGTCAACTTGATGAATGCAGCTCAGGCAGAGGATTCGTCAGATGTCATCATGGGTAACCTTCCTGTTAATGATATTCCCGCAAAAGTTCTTTTTGATAGTGGTGCATCGCATTGTTTCATGTCAAAGCCATTTTTTTACCAAGCATGAGTTCGTTTCGTCTCATTTGGGTAAACAAATGGATATCGTTTCTCCTGGCAAATGTTTGAGTGCAAGTCTGGAGGTGCCAGATGTTACTATCACCTTGGGCGACTACAAGTTTCTTTCTTCCCCAATGGTTCTTGGCAACTCGAATATTGATCTTATTCTCGGAATGGACTGGCTTTCTAAGCACAAGGCTCAGCTTGATTGTGCAGCCAGACAGATTCAGTTGACTAATTCGTCTGAGGATGTAATTGTCTTCGCCGCTCGTGATGATACCATCCATCTGTTTTCTCTCAATGAGAAGGGTGAACTAGATGCTATCTCGCAAATTCCAGTCGTTTGCGAATATCAAGAAGTCTTTCCAGAAGAGCTTCCAGGAATGCCTCCGCACCGGCCAGTTGAATTCGTTATTGATCTTGAGCCTGGCACGGAACCTGTGTGCAAGCGTCCTTACAAGCTCGGACCAGAAGAGTTGAAGGAGCTGAAGAAGCAACTCGATATTCAAGAGAGAATGGGTCTCATCTGGCCTAGTTCTTCTCCATGGCGTTGTGGTGTTCTTTTTGTGAAGAAGAAGGATGGAATGGACCCACTTTGTGTTGATTACCGCCCATTGAACAAGAAGACCATCAAGAACAAATACCCACTTCCCAATATCAACGAGCTGTTCGAACAACTCAAAGGTGCCCAAGTATTCTCAAAGCTTGATCTCCGTAGGGGTTATCACCAGATTCGAATCCGTGAGCAAGATATTCCAAACACGGCTTTCAGGACAATCTATGGTTCATATGAATACACTGTCATGTCTTTTGGCCTCGTCAACGCTCCTCTGACTTTCTCTCACATGATGAACTTCATCTTCAACGCCTACACCAATGACTTCGTTTTGGTCTATCTCGACGACATTCTGGTTTTCTCGAAGAACAAGGAAGATCATGCCAAGAATTTGCGTTTGGTGCTTGATAAGTTGAGGGAACACCAGTTCTACGCCAAGTTCTCCAAGTGTGAATTTTGGCTCATAAGGTTCTTTATCTTGGTCATATCATCTCTGCCAAGGGCATTGCCGTGAATCCTGAGAAGGTGTCTGCAATTATGAATTGGGAACCTCCTCAGAACGTGAAGCAACTCCGTAGCTTCCTCGGTCTCGCAAGCTATTGCCGAAGATTCGTTGAAAAATTTTCTAAGATCGCGAAGCCTCTCTCTAATCTTCTCCAGAAGCACGTCAAGTACGTTTGGTCTCCAGAGTGTGACATTGCTTTCAACACTTTGAAAGAGAAATTGATCACTACTCCAGTTCTGACTCCGCCTGATGAATCCAAGCCGTACGAGGTCTTTTGTGATGCCTCTCTCCAAGGTCTTGGCGCAATATTGATGCAAGAGAAGAAAGTTGTTGCTTATACATCTCGCCAGTTAAAGCCCAATGAGAAGAACTACCCCACTCATGATCTTGAGTTGGCGGCAGTTGTGCATGCTCTTTTGACTTGGAGACATCTCTTATTGGGAAGAAAGATGGACATTTTCACTGATCGCAAGAGTCTCAAGTACATCTTCACTCAGCCTAATCTCAACCTCAGGCAAACTCGATGGGTCGAAATGATTCAAGAGTATTATCCGAGTATCGAGTATACTCCAGGCAAGGCCAATGTGATTGCTGACGCATTGAGTAGAAAGGCTTATTGCAACAGTCTGATTCTTAAGCCTTATCAACCCGAGCTTTGTGAATCTTTCCGCAAACTTAATCTACAAATTGTTCCTCAAGGTTTCCTTGCCAACCTTCAAGTCTCTCCTACCTTGGAAGACCAGATTCGCCAAGCTCAGCTTCTTGATGCCATGGTGAAAAAGGTGAAGATTGGGATTGCCAAGAGTCAGCCCAAGTACAAGTGCTACCGCCTTGACGACAAGGATACTCTCTTCTTCGAGGATCGTATTTTTGTACCCAAAGGTGACCTCCGTAAAGTGATCATGAATGAGGCTCACAATTCTGTCCTCTCCATCCACCCTGGGAGCACGAAGATGTATCAGGACCTCAAGCAGGCTTATTGGTGGACTCGAATGAAGCGCGAGATTGCTCAATTCGTGAATGAATGTGATGTCTGCAGAAGAGTGAAGGCAGAACACCAAAGGCCAGCTGGTCTCCTCCAACCTCTTGCCATTCCAGAATGGAAGTTTGACCACATTGAGATGGACTTCGTGACTGGATTTCCAAAGTCCAAGCGTGGCAATGATGCTATATTCGTTGTCATCGACAAACTCACTAAAGTGGCTCACTTTCTGCCTATCAAAGAGTCAATCACTGTAGCTCATTTGGCGGAACTCTATACCTCTCGGATTGTCTCTCTGCACGGTATTCCTCAGGTGATCTCTTCAGACCGTGGCAGCATCTTTACATCCAAGTTTTGGGATTCTTTTCAGAAGGCCATGGGCACCAACATCCGCTTCAGCACAGCTTTCCATCCTCAAACTAGCGGTCAAGTCGAGTGTGTCAACCAGATTCTTGAAGATATACTCAGGGCTTGTGTGATCTCCTTCGGCATGAAGTGGGAGGATTGTCTTCCTTATGCTGAATTCTCCTACAACAACAGTTTTCAAGCAAGTTCGGGCAAGGCCCCATTTGAAATTCTGTATGGCAGGAAGTGCCGTACCCCTCTCAACTGGTCTGAAACTGGTGAACGTCAGCTTTTGGGAAATGACTTAATCACAAAGGCAGAGGAAATGTGCAAAGTCATTCGAGATAACCTCAAAGCAGCCCAATCCCGCCAGAAGAGCTACTATGATAGTAAGCACCGTGATTTGGCTTTCGAGATCAGCGATCATGTTTACCTCCGCGTCTCTCCTATGAAAGGTACTCGTCGCTTCGGTTTCAAAGGGAAGCTTGCCCCCAGATACGTGGGACCTTTCAAGATTGTCAGCAAGAGAGGCGACCTCGCCTATCAACTCGAGCTTCCTTCAAACTGCAAATGTTCATGACGTGTTTCATGTCTCTCAGCTTCGAAAGTGCTTCAAGACGCCTGGCCGCACCGTCAACTTCGAGGACATTGAGCTCCAAGAAGATCTCTCTTATCGTGAGCACCCAGTTGCTATTCTTGAAGAGACTGAACGCAAGACTCGCAATAAGTCAATCAAATTTCTCAAAGTCAAGTGGTCACATCATTCTGACCGTGAAACTACCTGGGAACGCGAGGATCACCTCCATTCTGAGTACCCGGCGTTCTTTCAGTCCTAGATCTCGGGACGAGATCCTTTCGTAGTGGTGGAGTGTTGTAACACCCCGAATATGACTTTCCCAATTTGTACTCCAACTCTTGCCGTTTCCGGCATTAAGTTATTTTATTTTCTCGGGTTCGGGTTTTTGTCTCTGTGTGTTGTTATCGTTGTCATGCATCTCATATCATGTCATCATGTGCATTGCATTTGCATACGTGTTCATCTCATGCATTCGAGCATTTTTCCCGTTGTCCGTTTTGCATTCCGGCGCTTCGTTCTCCTCCGGTGGTCATTTCTACCCTTTCTTTCGTGTGTGAGGATTAAACATTTCCGGATTGGACCGAGACTTGCCAAGCGGCCTTGGTTTACTACCGGTAGACCGCCTGCCAAGTTTCGTACCATTTGGACTTCGTTTGATACTCCAACGGTTAACCGAGGGAACGAGAAGGCCTCGTGTGTGTTGCAGCCCAACGCCCCTCTAATTTGGCCCAAAACCCACCTAAACCTGCTCCATCATCTAGAGCGTTCGATCATGATCGCGTGGCCGAAAACCGCACCTCATTTGGACTCTCCTAGCTCCTTCTACCTATAAATATGTGCACCCCTCCAAAAATTCGGGCGAAACCCTAGTCTCCCCCTTCCTCCGCGCGCCGGACACGTCCGCCCGGCGCCGAACACTGTCCGCTGCTCGCCGGACCAACCGGGAGCTGCCATGTGGCGCCCCCGTGACCACATCCCCGCCGGCCCACTCGGCCCAGCCAGGGCCCCCGCGGCCCGAAGCCATCCGCCGCCGCCGCCGCGCCAGGGCGCCTCCCCGCCGCCCGAGCGCACCGCCCGCCGCCTCCTTCTCCGCGCCGGCGCACGAGCCGCCGCCGCCCGGCATCCACCGGCCGCCGAGCCACCGCGGGTCCCCGCCGCCGCCGCACAAACCGCCGCAGCGCGCTGCCCCCGCCGGCGCCTCCCTCCTCCGGCCAGATCCGGTCAAGGAGCGACCGGATCCGGCGACCCCGACCTCGCCGGCCGCCGTCTTCGTCATCTCCAGCGAGCAGCGCCACCACCTCGTTTTGCGTGCCCGGGTCAAACCCTAGATCCAGAGGTCGAAATTCTACTAAGCCCCCGTGTTTTTTTCAGTTTCAAGTGCCCATGTTCATCGTGCCGTAACTTTGCGTCCGTAGCTCCGTTTTGGGCGTGTAGCATATCAAAATGTTTATCTCAAAGAGCACATCATTTCACTCCATTGCATCATTTTCATTTGAGTTCATCTTGATGTCCGAAATGCTGTTAGAAGAGTGCTACTTGAGATAATTGCCAGATCTGCTACTCCGTTTAGATATTTGTCATTTTTGCCATGATTATTGTGTGCACGATATGCCCATGAGTTCTACATATGTTTTGTTAAGGGTTTTGTCATCTTTCCAGAGGTGCAACCCATATATTTTTGTGATGTGTGTGGTGACTAGCACAAGCTTGCAAAGTGAGGCACTTGGTAAAGCTGATTTCAGGGACTTAGCATTTCCACTAAGTCCTTGAGCTGTTTATCTCATATGGTCATATGTTCATGTTGTTTCCTAGTGATCCGTGCCTCTTTTAAGGATGATCAGTAAGGATGTTTTGTTATTCTTGTAGTTCTCTATCCATCCATGCCTTTGTTTGCAATTATGGAGCACCCTAGCTTGAGTCAATCGAGCTCTATTTTTGCTACTTTGTGAATCTGGGCAGACTGTCTACTTGTTAGCGATTTTGCCGATGATGTTGTAGTTGATCCGTGCATGTTATGCTATTGTTCTTGCCATGTCTAGCTTGAATTTTTTGTATTCTTGATGGGTGTATGCTTAGATTATCATGACTTGCTCCGTAGTGAGTGCATCGAGCTCGTAAACATGCCTACTTGATATCTGTTTTCAGCATGCTCCAGTTTTCACCAAGTCTGAGAACTGATTATGTTTTTGCCATGTTCACATGCTTGTAATTGTATTTTCTGATCCCTTTTGGCTCAAGGTCACTAAGGGACTTTTGTTAAGCTCTTTGAGTAGCTCCATGCCATGCTTTACTTTGCCATGTTCAGGTCCTGTGGCATGTAGTTTTGTTGCTCCGAAGAGTGCTACCTGATCTGAAATTCCAGACAAGTGTTAATTTCACTAAGTCTGAAATCTGTTTGCCATATGCATTTTTGCCATGCTTGTTTGAACCTGTTAATGGATGATTTAGCCGTAGCTTAGTGCTAGACTTTTGTTAAGCATCTTGAATGCATCCCTGCCATGTATTTTGTTGTTATGTTTAGGTGCTGTAGCTCGTTCATCTCATTGCATTTAGATGACAACTTGCTGTAAATCGCAGACCGTGGTCATATTTGAATCGCTTGCCATTTCCAAACCGTAACTCCGATTCCGGCGTTCGTTGTATCGCTTTCAAGCGATTTCATCTCATCTTTCTAGTGGCACACTTGGATTCCCAAGTTGAGGCCAGGATCATGTGTTCCTTGTCAATCTTGCATATTGCATGCCGCATTGCATCCCGCATAGCATACCATCTTTGCATCATTTTGTTTGTTCCTTGCACGTGGTTGATTGTGTCCTTGTTGCTTGTTTGTCTTGTTTGGGTAGAGCTGGGAGACGAGTTCGCTAACGAGGAGCCCGTTGAGTTTGCTTTCGAGGATCCAGTCAACTCTGACAACTGTGTAGGCAAGATGATCATACCCTCGAAATCACTACTATCTTTGCTTTGCTAGATTGCTCGCTCTTTTGCTATGCCAATGCTACGATGCCTACCACTTGCTTTCAAGCCTCCCAAATTGCCATGTCAAACCTCTAACCCACCATGTCCTAGCAAACCGTTGATTGGCTATGTTACCGCTTTGCTCAGCCCCTCTTATAGCGTTGCTAGTTGCAGGTGAAGATTGAAGGCCGTTTCTTGTTGGAACATTATTTACTTGTTGGGATACCATTACATTGCCATGTTATCTTAATGCATCTATATACTTGGAAAAGGGTGGAAGGCTCGGCCTCTCGCCTAGTGTTTTGTTCCACTCTTGCCGTCCTAGTTTCCGTCATATCGGTGTTATGTTCCCGGATTTTGCGTTCCTTACGCAGTTGGGTTATAATGGGAACCCCTTGATAGTTTGCCTTGATTAAAGCTTTTCCAGCAATGCCCAACCTTAGTTTTACCATTTGCCACCTAGCCTTTTTTCCCTTGGGCTTCCGGAGCCCGAGGGTCATCTTATTTTAACCCCCCCGGGCCAGTGCTCCTCTGAGTCTGGTCTGAACCAGGCAGCCTGCGGGGCCACCTTGGGGAAACTCGAGGGTTGGTTTTACTCGTAGCTTGACCTATCTGAGTGTGCCCTGAGAACGAGATATGTGCAGCTCCTATCGGGATTTGTCGGCACATTCGGGCGGTGTTGCTGGTCTTGTTTTAACCTGTCGAAGTGTCTTGAAGAACCGAGATACCGTGTCTGATCGAAACGTCTTGGGAGGAGGTCTATTCCTTCATTGATCGTGAGAGCTTGTCATGGGCTAAGTTGGGACTCCCCTGCAGGGATTTGAACTTTCGAAAGCCATGCCCGCGGTTATGGGCAGATGGGAATTTGTTAATGTCCGGTTGTAGATAACTTGAACCTTAATTTAATTAAATTGAATCAACTGAGTGTGTTGCCGTGATGGCCTCTTCTCGGGGAGTCCGAGAAGTGGACATGGTGTTGGAGTAATGCTTGCGCAGGTTGTTCTCTAGTTTCTCGCTCGCGCTTTGCCTCCTCTTCTCGCTCTCTTTTGCGAACAGGATAGCCACCATATTTGCTAGTCGCTTGCTGCATCTCCACATATTTACCTTGCCTTGCCTATATGTTTAAATAGTCTTGATCGCGAGGGTGCGAGATTGCTGAGTCCCTGTGGCTCACAGATTACTATTACACCAGATGCAGGGCCTGATGATTCCGCTCTAGGTGACGCGCTCGAGCTCAAGTGGGAGTTCGACGAGGACTCTCAACGTTACTATGTTTCCTTTCATGATGATCAGTAGTGGTGCCCAGTTGGGGGTGCGCCGTAGTCGGGCCATGAGTGTTTGGATGATGTAATGTTATTTATGTACTTGATTGACGTGGCGAGTGTAAGCCAACTATGTTATCTCCCCTTTTATTATCTATATTACATGGGATGTTGTGAAGATTGCCTAACTTGCGACATATGCCTTCAATACGATTATGTCTCTAAGTCGTGCCCTCGACACGTGGGAGCTATAGTCGCATCGAGGGTGTGACAGATAGACATCGTGCCAGACTGGGTGGTGTCGGACCGGACCTCGCGCTAGCCTGGGCAGAGGGCCGGTCCCGGACCACCGCGGAGACATCTGCGCGGTGCCGCTGCCGCCCTCCGACGGCGATAGCGACGGCGCGAACAGCGACCAATGTGCTACCAACCACGACGTTCATGCGAACGAGGTCACTGTCAGGTACCTCGCTTAGTTTTAGTTTAGTTTTTTTAATAATTGAACTTGTTAAAATGAACCGGTTTAAATATAATATAAAAAACCTTGCAATATAATATATAGAACTTGTTAATCATAGGGCATGTGTACGTTTAGTCTAGTTGTTGCTATTAAAATTTATTCATAATTACTGCTCTCTTTATCTCAAAATTCTTGTCTTATATTTGTCTAAATACGGATGTATTAAGTCATGTTTTAGTATTAAATATATTCGTATCTAGACTGATCTAAGATAAGAATTTTGGGACGGAGTGTGTACTAGTAATTATTCTAAATGTATTTGTACCGTGGAGAGCACTTAGTGCATACAGTAGCTTGTTGCATGTACACGTAAAACTACAATTGTGTGCGTAAAAATTGCCAAGTGTTGGCTGGTTTCTCATGGATCAATCCCTTCCATTGGATATTGAATGGACGCTGGATTGATAACCGCATGTTACGGCGTGACTGCGAGTGGGCAAGTCACCTGATCCCAGTCCCTGCTAGTACTACCCTCCAAAGGCCCTGCATCTGAAGCCCTTCCCAGTGCTTCACGGTGTACATGTGCTAAGGGTGCCATATAGATAGAAATATGATGTGGCAAAGCAATTAAAGAGGAGAGAAAACATTATAGTGATCCTAATAAGAACCAATGCTAAGCACGTGGACCCGGACAAAAAGACTACCAACCAATACATGAAGGGGTTTTATTATTAAACAATTAAATAGAGGAGACTTAGCAACAAAATCTAAGCACCGATGCATTGGGGACATTAGTTGCTAAGCATCTTAATGCATTTAGCACCCCACTTTAGCACTAATGCATTGGGAGGGGTCTGAGCGGCCGACATGACACATCATAGGAGACCACGTATACTACCTCAACATGTGGCCTCTTTCGGTGGACTTTTGGTAGACAATGGTATCCCTAGTCTACCAGGGTTTAAATTCTGGTGCTCACATTTATTCTGAATTTATTTCAGGATTTCCGGTGATACGCTTTCATTGAAAGGAGACGTTTTTGTTGACCACGAGGCATGACTTCGTAAAATCTCAAGATGATATGCCTGCTCAGTTTTTCGATGGTGCTTATAAAGATAGAGTGTGCATGTGTTCGTTCATAGAGGTGAGTGTATCCGCGTTTATATAACGCTTGCGTCTGTACTGTGTTAAAAAAAATATGTGGCCTCGTCTGCCAGCGTGCAAGTCTCAACCAGACCTGTATCTGAAGCCCACCGACACCTCCAGCCGAGTTACCAAGATCCAACGGCGGGTGGCAAGGGATCTCATCCAACGGCTACGTTCATCTCTTTAGTTATCCTCTAGCATTTCGCTTGCCGTTGATACTGTGTTTTACTTTCAGTGTAATTTGCTATCAATCTCCATTGCCGAGCTGTAAGACTATGTAAGCCAGTGGCTGTGGATGTTGTGATGAATTAGCACATGTCATTAGTGGAGAATCTCCCCTTGTCCATAACCGTCGTGCGGTTTGCCTATGCAGCCGATGCTTCTCTCTCCCTTCTCCGAACTGACACATCCCTCTCAAGTGTCACGTTTGTTTGGACAGTAACAATCAAATCAATATAGAAGTTTCCATTTCACTTCAAACATGTTATCACACACGTAGAACTACCAGAGAGTGAAACAACAGAAAAGAGGAAGAGATCGAGACTCGTCGGTGAGATGTCAGGCCTCGTTCCCTTCTTCCTTCGCCTGATCTGCGATGACGGTTGTCGCTACCGCCCCATCGCCCGCCGCCGCCATGGAGTCGGTGGACTTCGTCACTTTCGCCGGTGCTACTTCTTGAGCCTGCGTTGGTTTTCCCTTGAAGAGGAAAGGGTGATGCAGCAAAGTAGAGATAAGTATTTCCCTCAGTTAGAGAACTAAGGTATCAATCCAGTAGGAGACAACGCACAAATCATCAATACCTGCACAAACAATCAAACAACTTGCACCCAATGCGATAAAGGGGTTGTCAATCCCTTCACGGTTACTTGGAAAAGTGAGATCTGATGAAGATAGATAAAACTAAACAAAAGATAAAGTAAATATTTTTGGTCTTTTTTTGTTTATAGATTGGAAAGTAAAAGATTGCAAAATAATAGATCGGAAACTAGTATGATGGAAAATAGAAGATCGAAAACTAGTATGATGGAAAATAGACCCAGGGCCATAGGTTTCACTAGAGGCTTCTCTCAAGATAGCAAATAATACGGTGGATAAACAAATTACTGTCGAGCAATTGATAGAAAAGCGCAAAGTTATGGTGATATCTAAGGCAATGATTATGAAATATAGGCATCACATCCGTGTCAAGTAGACCGAAAGGATTCTGCATCTACTACTATTACTCCACACATCGACCGACTCCTGCGTGCATCTAGAGTATTAAGTTCATGAAGAACATAGTAACGCATTAAGTAAGATGATATGATGTAGATGAATAAACTCAAGCAATATGATGTAAACCCCATCTTTTTATCCTCGGTGACAACAATCCAATACGTGCCTTGCTGCCCCTACTATCACTGGGAAAGGATACCGCAAGATTGAACCCAAAATTAAGCACTTCTCCCATTGCAAGGAAAACCGATCTACTTGGCCAAAGTAAACCGATAGTTCGAAGAGAATTACAAATATATCAAATCATGCATATAAGAATTCAGAGAAGATTCAAATAATATTCATAGGTAAGCTGATCATAAATCACAATTCATCAGATCTCGGCAAACACACCGCAAAAGAGTATTACATATTCCTTCGACTACGAGATTATGCAACTCCCGGATACCGGAGGAATACCTTGTGTGATATAAAATGTCACAACGTAACTGGGTGATTATAAAGATGCTCTACAGGTATATCCGAAGGTGTTTGTTGGGTTGGCATAGATCGAGATTAGGATTTGTCACTCTGAGTATCGAAGAGGTATCTCTAGGCCCTCTCGGTAATGCACATCATAATAAGCCTTGCAAGCAATATGACTAATGAGTTAATTGTGGGATGCATGATGCATTACTGAACGAGTAAAGAGACTTGCCGGTAACGAGATTGAACTAGGTATGAAGATACAGACGATCGAATCTCGGGCAAGTAACATACCGATGACAAAGGGAATAACGTATGTTGTCATTACGATTCAAACGATAAAGATCTTCGTAGAATATGTGGGAGCCAATATGAGCATCCATGTTACGCTATTGGTTACTGACCGGAGAGGAGTCTCGGTCATGTCTACATAGTTCTCGAACCCGTAGGGTCCGCACGCTTAACGTTCGACGACGGTTTTGTATTATATGAGTTATGTGATTTGGCGACCGAATATTGTTCGGAGTCCCGGATGAGATCACGAACATGATGAGGAGTCTCGAAATGGTATAGAGGTAAAGATTCATATATTGGACGATGGTATTTGGACACCGGAAGTGTTCCGGGGGTACCGAGTACATAATCGGGTCACCGGAAGGGGTTCCGGACACCCCCGGCAAAAGATATGGACCTTATGGGCCAAGAGGGCAAACACACCAGACACAAAGGGGCTGGTGTACCCCCCATATGGGCTGGCCAAATTGGAGAAGGAAAGGGGAAGACGGGAAGGAAAAAGGGAATAGGATTCCCCTTCCCCCTCTTCCCTTCCTACTCTGAATAGGAATAGAAAAGGGGGGAGGCCGAATTGGGAGGACCCCAAGTAGGATTCCTCCTACTTGGGGCGCCCCCTTGGCTGCCTCTCCTCCCTCCAACACACACACACACACACACACACACACACACACACACACACACACCGCTAGAACACACAATCAACAACTATTAGCCGTGTGCGGCGCCTCCCTCCATAGTTTATGCCTCCAGCCATATTCACGTAGTGCTTAGGCGACGCCCTGCGTGGATTACTTCACCATCACCGTCACCACATTGTCGTGCTGGCAGAACTCTCCCTCGACACTTTGTTGGATCAAGAGTTCGAGGGACGTCATCGAGCTGAACGTGTGCAGAACTTGGAGGTGTCGTACATTTAGTGCTGGATCGATCAGAACGAGAAGAAGTTTGACTACATCAATCGCGTTGTCAAACGCTTCTGCTTTCGGTCTATGAGGGTACGTAGACACACTCTCCCCCACTCGTTGCTATGCATCTCCTAGATAAATCTTGCGTGAGCATAGGAGTTTTTTTGGAAATTGCATGCTACGTTCCCCAACAGTGGCATCCGAGCCAGGTCTATGCATAGATGATATGCACGAGTAGAACACAAAGACTTGTGGGCGGTGATAGTCATACTGCTTACCACCAACGTCTTTTTTTGATTCAGCGGTATTGTTGGATGAAGCGGCCTGGACCAACCTTACATGACCACGTTCATGAGACCGGTTCCACCGACAGACATGCAACTAGTTTTGCATAAAGATGGCCGGCGGGTGTCTGTTTCTCCAACTTTAGTTGAATCGAATTTGACTACGACCGATCCTTGCTGAAGGTTAAAACAGCAAACTTGACGAAACATCATTGTGGTTTTGATGCATAGGTAAGAACGGTTCTTACTAGAAGCCTGTAGCAGCCACGTAAAACTTCCAACAACAAAGTAGAGGACGTCTAACTTGTTTTTGCAGGGCATGTTGTGATGTGATATGGTCAAGACATGATGTGATATACGTTGTTGTATGAGATGATCATATTTTGTAAAAGTTATCGGCAACTAGCAGGAGCCTTATAGTTGTCGCTTTATTGTATGCAATGCAAACGCCATGTAATTGCTTTGCTTTATCACTATGCGTTAGCGATAATTGTAGAAGCAATAGTTGGCGAGACGACCATGACGCTGCTATGGAGATTAAGGTGTCAAGCCGGTGACGATGGAGATCATGACGGCGCTTTGGAGATGGAGATCAAAGGCACAAGATGATGATGGCCATATCATGTCACATATTTTGATTGCATGTGATGTTTATCTTTTATGCATCTTATTTTGCTTAGTACGGTAGTAGCATTATAAGATGACCCCTTAACTAAATTTCAAGGTATAAGTGTTCTCCCTGATTATGCACCGTTGTGAAAGTTCTTCGTGCTGAGACCCACGTGATGATCGGGTGTGATAGGCTCTACGTTCACATACAACGGGTGCAAGATAGTTTTGCACATGTGGAATACTTGGGTTAAACTTGACGAGCCTAGCATGTACAGACATGGCCTCGGAACACTGGAGACCGAAAGGTCGAATGTGAATCATATAGTAGATATGATCAACATAGAGATGTTCACCATTGATGACTACTCCATCTAACGTGATAATCGGACATGGTTTAGTTGATTTGGATCACGTATCATTTAGATGATTTGAGGGATGTCTATCTAAGTGGGAGTTCTTGAGTAATATGATTAATTGAACCTAATTTATCATGAAACTTAGTCCTGATAGTATTTGCATATCTATGTTGTAGATCAGTAGCTTGCGATGTAGCTCTTCGTTTATTTTTTGATATGTTCCTAGAGAAAAATAAGTTGAAATATGATAGTAGCAATGATGCGGACTAGGTCCGTGATCCAAGGATTATCCTCATTGCTGCACAGAAGAATTATGTCCTTGATGCACCGCTAGGTGATAGACCTATTGCAGGAGCAGATGGAGACGTTATGAACGTTTGGCAAGCTCAGTATGATGACTACTTGATAATTTAGTGCAGCATGCTCTATGGCTTAGAACCGGGACTTCAAAAATGTTTTGAACACCACGGAGCATATAAAATGTTCCAAGAGCTGAAATTGGTATTTCAGACTCATGCTCGAGTCGAGAGGTATGAGACCTCTGACAAGTACTATGCCTACAAGATTGAGGAGAATAGCTCAAACAGTGAGCTTGTGCTCAAAATGTCTGAGTACTACAATCACTTGAATCAAGTGGGAGTTAATCTTCCAAATAAGATAGTGATTGACAGAGTTCTCTAGTCACTATCACCAAGTTACTGGAACTCTGTGATGAACTATAATATGCAAGGGACGACGAAAACGATTCCCGAGCTCTTCCTGATGCTAAAATCGGCTAAGGTAGAAATCAAGAAAGAGCATCAAGTGTTGATGGCTAACAAGACCACTAGTTTCAAGAAAATGGGCAAAGGAAAAGAAAGGGAACTTCAAGAAAGAATGGCAAGCAAGTTTCCACTCCCGTGAAGAAACCCAAAGCTAGACCTAAGCTTGAAGCTGAGTGCTTCTACTGCAAAGGGAATGGTCACTAGAAGCGGAACTACCCCAAATACTTGGCGGATAAGAAGGATGGCAAAGTGAACAAAGGTATATTTGATATACATGTTATCAATGTGTGCTTTACTAGTGTTCATAGTAACCCAGGGTATTTGATACCGGTTCAGTTGCCAAGATTAGTAACTTGAAACAGGAATTTCAAAATGAACACGGACTAGTTAAGGGCGAGGTGACGATATGTGTTGGAAGTGATTCCAAAGTTGATAAGATCACCATCGCACACTCCCTCTACCTTCGAGATAAGTGTTGGACCAAAATAAATGTTATTTTGTGTTTGCGTTGAGCATGAATATGATTGAATCATGTTTATTGCGACACAGTTATTTATTTAAGTCGGAGAATAATCGTTGTTCTGTTTACATGAATAAAACCGTCTATGGTCATACACCCAATGTAAATGGTTTACTGAATCTCGATCGTAGTGATACACATATTCATAATATTGATGCCAAAAGATACAAAGTTTATAATGATGGTACAACATATTTGTGGCACTGCCGTTTAGGTCATATTGGTGTAAAGCGCATGAAGAAACTCCATATGGATGGATTTTTGGAATCACTTGATTATGAATCATTTGATACTTGCGAACCATGCCTCATGGGCAAGATGACTAAAACTCCGTTCTCCGGAACAATGGTGGGAGCCACTGACTTATTGGAAATAATACATACCGATATATGCGTTCCGATGAGTGTTGAGGCTCGCGGCGGGTATCATTATTTTCTAACCTTCATAGATGATTTGAGCAAATATGGGTATATCTACTTAATGAAACACAAGTCTGAAACATTTGAAAAGTTCAAAGAATTTCAGAGTGAAATGGAGAATCATTGTAAGAAGAAAAATAAAGTTTCTACGATCTGATCGCGGAGGCAAATATTTGAGTTACGAGTTTGGCCTTCATTTAAAATAATGTGGACTAGTTTCACAACTCACGCCACCTGGAACACCACAACATAATGGTGTGTCCGAACATCATAACCGTACTTTATTAGATATGGTGCGATCTATGATGTCTCTTACCAATTTACCACTATCATTTTGTGGTTATGCATTAGAAACAACTGCATTCACGTTAAATAGGGAACCGTCTAAATCCGTTGAGACGACACTGTATGAACTGTGGTTTAGCAAGAAACCTAAGCTGTCGTTTCTTAAAGTTTGGGGTTGCGGTGCTTTGTGAAAAATCTTCAGCCTGATAAGCTCGAACCCAAATCGGAGAAGTGTGTCTTCATAGGATACCCAAAAGAAACTGTTGGGTACACCTTCTATCACAAATCCGAAGGCAAGATCTTTGTTGCTAAGAATGGATCCTTTCTAGAGGAGTTTCTCTTGAAAGAAGTAAGTGGGAGGAAACTAGTACTTGATGAGGTAATTGTACCTTCTCTCGAATTGGAAAGTAGCTCATCACAGAAAATCGTTCCCGTGATGCCTGCACCAACTAGTGAGGAAGCTAATGATAATGATCATGAAACTTTGGATCAAGTTACTACCGAACCTCATAGATCAACCAGAGCATGTTCCACACCAGAGTGGTACGATAATCCTGTTCTGGAAGTCATGTTACTAGACCATGACAAACCTATGAACTATGAGGAAGCGATGATCAACCCAGATTCCGATAAATGGCTTGAGGCCATGAAATCTGAGATAGGATCCATGTATGAGAACAAAGTATGGACTTTGATTGACTTGCCCGATGATTGACGAGCCATTGAGAATAAATGGATTTTTAAGAGGAAGATGGACGCTTATAGTAGTGTTACTATCTAAAAAGCTTGAATTGTCGCAAAAGGTTTTTGACAAGTTCAAGGTGTTGACTACGATGAGATTTTCTCACTCGTATCATGCTTAAAGTCTGTCCGCATCATGTTAGCAATTGCCGCATTTTATGAAATCTGGCAAATGGATGTCAAAACTGCATTCCTTAATGGATTTATTAAAGAAGAGTTGTATATGATGCAACCATAAGGTTTTCTCAATCCTAAAGGTGCTAACAATGTGTGCAAGCTCCAGCGATCCATCTAAGACTGGTGCAAGCATCTCAGAGTTGGAATATACGCTTTGATGAGTTGATCAAAGCATATAGTTTTATACAGACTTGGGGTGAAGTCTGTATTTACAAGAAAGTGAGTGGGAGCACTACAGCCTTTCTGATAAGTATATGTGAATGACATATTGTTGATCGGAAATGATGTAGAATTTTCAGGAAATAATAAAGGAGTGTTTGAAAGGAGTTTTTAAAAGAAAGACCTCGGTGAAACTACTTACATATTGGGCATCAAGATCTATAAATATAGATCAAGTTGCTTGATAATACTTTCAATGAGTACATACCTTGATAAGATTTTGAAGGAGTTCAAAATGGATCAGTCAAAGAAGGAGTTCTTGCCTGAGTTGCAAGGTGTGAAGTTGAGTAAGACTCAAAGCCTGACCACGACAGAAGATAGAGAGAGAATGAAAGTCATTCCCTATGCCTCAGCCATAGGTTCTATAAAGTATGCCATGCTGTGTACCAGACCTATTGTATACCTTGCCATGAGTTTGGCAAGGGAGTACAATAGTGATCTAGGAGTAGATCACTAGACCGCGGTCAAAATTATCCTTAGAGGACTAAGGAAATATTTCTCGGTTATGGAGGCGATAAAGAGTTCGTCGTAAAGAGTTACGTTAATGCAAGCTTTGACACCAATCTGGATGACTCTGAGTCTCAATCTGGATACATATTGAAAGTGGGAGCATTTAGATAGAGTAGCTCCGTGCAGAGGATTGTAGACATAGAAATTTGCAACATACACAAGGATCTGAATGTGGCAGCCCGTTGACTAAACCTCTCTCATAAGCAAAACATGATCACACCTTAGTACTCTTTGGGTGTTAATCACATGGCGATGTGAACTAGATTACTGACTCTAGTAAACCCTTTGGGTGTTGGTCACATGGCGATGTGAACTATGGGTGTTAATCACATGGTGATGTGAACTATGTTGGAAATATGCCCTAGAGGCAATAATAAAAGTATTATTATTATATTTCCTTGTTCATGATAATTGTCTTTTATTCATGCTATAACTGTATTATCCGGAAATCGTAATACACGTGTGAATAGATAGACCACAATATGTCCCTAGTGAGCCTCTAGTTGACTAGCTCGTTGTGATCAACAGATAGTCATGGTTTCCTGGCTATGGACATTGGATGTCGTTGATAACGGGATCACATCATTAGGAGAATGATGTGATGGACAAGACCCAATCCTAAGACTAGCACAAAAGATCGTGTAGTTCATTTGCTAGAGCTTTGCCAATGTCAAGTATCTCTTCCTTCGACCATGAGAGCGTGTAACTCCTGGATACCGTAGGAGTGCTTTGGGTGTATCAAACGTCACAACGTAACTGGGTGACTATAAAGGTGCACTACAGGTATCTCCTAAAGTATCTATTGTTTTATGCGGATCGAGACTGGGATTTGTCACTCCGTGTAAACGGAGAGGTATCTCTGGGCCCACTCGGTAGGACATCATCATATGCGCAATGTGACCAAGGAGTTGATCACGGGATGATGTGTTACGGAACGAGTAAAGTGACTTGCCGGTAACGAGATTGAACAAGGTATTGGATACCGACGATCGAATCTCGGGCAAGTAACGTACCGATAGACAAAGGGAATTGAATACGGGATTGATTAAGTCCTTGACATCGTGGTTCATCCGATGAGATCATCGTGGAACATGTGGGAGCCAACATGGGTATCCAGATCCCGCTGTTGGTTATTGACCGGAGAACGTCTCGGTCATGTCTGCATGTCTCCCGAACCCGTAGGGTCTACACACTTAAGGTTCGATGACGCTAGGGTTATAAAGGAAGCTTGTATGTGGTTACCGAATGTTGTTCGGAGTCCCGGATGAGATCCCGGACGTCACGAGGAGTTCCGGAATGGTTCGGAGGTAAAGATTTATATATAGGAAATCTTGTTTCGGCCATCGGGACAAGTTTCGGGGTCATCGGTATTGTACCGGGACCACCGGAAGGGTCCCGGGGGCCCACCGGGTGGGGCCACCTGCCCCGGGGGGCCACATGGGCTGTAGGGGGTGCGCCTTGGCCTACATGGGCCAAGGGCACCAGCCCCAAGAGGCCCATGCGCCTAGGAAACCCTAAAGGGGGCGCAACCCTCCCCTTCCCCTATATATATGAGGCCTAGGGGCTGCCCATAACACGCGATTTGATCTCTCGTTGGTGCAGCCCTACCTCTCTCCCTACTCCTCCTCTCCCATGGTGCTTGGCGAAGCCCTGCTGGATTGCCACGCTCCTCCACCACCACCACGCCGTTGTGCTGCTGTTGGATGGAGTCTTCCTCAACCTCTCCCTCTCTCCTTGCTGGATCAAGGCGTGGGAGACGTTACCGGGCTGTACGTGTGTTGAACGCGGAGGTGCCGTGCATTCGGCACTTGATCATCGGTGATTTGAATCACGACGAGTACGACTCCATCAACCCCGTTCACTTGAACGCTTCCGCTTAGCGATCTACAAGGGTATGTAGATGCACTCTCCTTCTACTCGTAGCTGGTTTCTCCATAGATAGATCTTGGTGACGCGTAGGAAAATTTTGAATTTCTGCTACGTTCCCCAACAGTGGCATCATGAGCTAGGTCTATTGCGTAGATTCTTTGCACGAGTAGAACACAAAGTAGTTGTGGGCGTTGATGTTGTTCAATATGCTTACTGTTACTAGTCCAATCTTGTTTCGACGGTATTGTGGGATGAAGCGGCCCGGACCGACCTTACACGTACTCTTACGTGAGACAGGTTCCACCGATTGACATGCACTTGGTGCATAAGGTGGCTAGCGGGTGCCAGTCTCTCCCACTTTAGTCGGAACGGATTCGATGAAAAGGGTCCTTATGAAGGGTAAATAGCAATTGGCATATCACGTTGTGGTCTTGCGTAGGTAAGAAACGTTCTTGCTAGAAACCCATAGCAGCCACGTAAAACATGCAACAACAATTAGAGGACGTCTAACTTGTTTTTGCAGGGTATGCTATGTGATGTGATATGGCCAAAAGGATGTGATGAATGATATATGTGATGTATGAGATTGATCATGTTCTTGTAATAGGATTCACGACTTTCATGTCGATGAGTATGACAACCGGCAGGAGCCATAGGAGTTGTCTTTATTTTTTGTATGACCTGCGTGTCATTGAAGAACGCCATGTAAACTACTTTACTTTATTGCTAAATGCGTTAGTCATAGAAGTAGAAGTAGTCGTTGGCGTGACAACTTCATGAAGACACGATGATGGAGATCATGGTGTCGTGCCGGTGACGATGATGATCATGGAGCCCCGAAGATGAAGATCAAAAGGAGCAAAATGATATTGGCCATATCATGTCACTATTTGATTGCATGTGATGTTTATCATGTTTATGCATCTTGTTTGCTTAGGACGACGGTAGTAAATAAGATGATCCCTTACAAAATTTCAAGAAGTGTTCTCCCCTAACTGTGCACCGTTGCTACAGTTCGTCGCTTCTAAGCACCACGTGATGATCGGGTGTGATGGATTCTTACGTTCACATACAACGGGTGTAAGACAGTTTTACACAGCGAAAACACTTAGGGTTAACTTGACGAGCCTAGCATGTGCAGACATGGCCTCGGAACACGGAGATCGAAAGGTCGAGCATGAGTTGTATGGTAGATACGATCAACATGAAGATGTTCACCGATGATGACTAGTCCGTCTCACGTGATGATCGGACACGACCTAGTTGACTCAGATCATGTGATCACTTAGATGACCAGAGGGATGTCTATCTAAGTGGGAGTTCATAAGATGAACTTAATTAACCTGAACATAGTCAAAAGACCTTTTGCAAATTATGTCGTAAGCTCGCGCTTTAGTTCCACTGTTTAGATATGTTCCTAGAGAAAATATAGTTGAAAGTTGATAGTAGCGATTATGCGATCGGTAGAAAGCTTATGTCCTTAATGCACCGCTCAGTGTGCTGAACCCCAACGTCGTTTGTCGATGTTGCGAACATCGGACATACACGTTTTGATAACTACGTGATAGTTCAATTAAATGGTTTAAGTAGAGGCACCAAAGACATTTTCGAAACGTCGCGGAACATATGAGATGTTTCGAGGGCTGAAATTGGGATTTCAGGCTCGTGCCCACGTCAAGAGGTATAAGACCTCCGACGATTTTCTTAGCCTGCAAACTAAGGGAGAAAAGCTCAATCGTTGAGCTTGTGCTCAGATTGTCTGAGCACAACAATCACTTGAATCGAGTGGGAGTTGATCCTCCAGATGAGATAGTGATGTTTCCCCAAAGTCATTGCCACCAAGCTGCTAGAGCTTCGTGATTAACTATAACATATCAGGGATAGATATGATGATCCTTGAAATATTCATGATGTTTGACACTGCGAAAGTAGAAATCAAGAAGGAGCATCAATTGTTGATGGTTGGTGAAACCACTAGTTTCAAGAAGGGCAAGGGAACAAAGGGATACTTCATGAAACGGCAATTCAGCTGCTGCTCTAGTGAAGAAACCCAAGGTTGAACCCAAACCCGAGACTAAGTGCTTCTGTAATAAGGGGAACAACCACTGGAGCAGCATTACCCTAGATACTTGGTAGATGAGAAGGCTGGCAAGGTCGATAGAAGTATATTGGATATACATTATGTTAATGTGTACTTTACTAGTACTCCTAGTAGCACCAGGGTATTGGATACCGGTTCGGTTGCTAAGTGTTAGTAACTCGAAATAAAAGCTACAAAATAAACGGAGACTAGCTAAAGGTGAGCTGACGATATATGTTGGAAGTGTTTCCAAGGTTGATATGATCAAGCATCGCACGCTCCCTCTACCACCGAGATTGGTGTTTGCGTTGAGCATAGACATGATTGGATTATGTCTATCGCAATACGGTTATTCATTTAAGGAGAATAATGGTTACTCTATTTTTGAATAATACCTTCAATGGTCTTGCACCTAAAGGAATGGTTTATTGAATCTCGGTCGTAGTGATACACATTTTCATGCCAAAAGATATAAGATAGTAATGATAGTACCACTTACTTGTGGCACTGCCATGTAAGTCATAATGGTATAAAACGCATGAAGAAGCTCCATGTTGATGGATCTTTGGACTCACTCGTTTTTGAAAAGTTTGAGACATGCGAACCATGTCTATTGGTGTATGTGCATGAAGAAACTCCATGCAAATGGATCGTTCGGACTCACTTGATTTTGAATCACTTGAGATATGCAAATCATACCACATGGGCAAGATGACTGAAAAGCCTCATTTTCAGTAAGATGGAACAAGATAGCAACTTGTTGGAAGTAACACATTTTGATGTGTGCAGTCGAATGAGTGCTGAGGCATGCAGTGAATATCATTATGTTCTTACTTCACAGATGATTCGAGTAAATGTTGAGTATATTTACTTGATGAAACACAAGTCTGAATTATTGAATGGTTCAAGTAATTTCAGAGTGAAGTAGCAGATCATTGTGACAAGAGGATAAAATGTCTATGATATGATCATAGAGATGAATATCTGAGTTACGAGTTTTGGCACACAATTAAGACATTGTGGAAATTGTTTCGCAATTAATACCGCCCGGAACACCATAATGTGATGGTGTGTCCGAACATCATAGTTGCACCCTATTGGATATGGTGCGTACCATGATGTCTCTTATCGAATTACCACTATCGTTCATGGGTTAGGCATTAGAGACAACCACATTCACTTTAAATAGGGCACCACGTAATTCCGATGAGATGACACCGTATGAATTATGGTTTAGAGAAACCTAAGTTGTCGTTTCTTAAAAGTTTGGGGCTGCGACGCTTATATGAAAAAGTTTCAGGTTGATAAGCTCGAACCCAAAGCGGATAAAATGCATCTTCATAGGAAACCCAAAACAGTTGGGTATACCTCCTAATTCAGATCCGAAAGCAATATGGATTGTTTCTAGAATCGGGTCCTTTCTCGAGGAAAAGTTTCTCTCGAAAGAATTGAGTGGGAGGATGGTGGAGACTTGATGAGGTTATTGAACCGTCTCTTCAACTAGTGTGTGACAGGGCACAGGGAGTTGTTCCTGTGGCACCTACACCAATTGAAGTGGAAGCTTATGATATTGATCATGAAACTTCGGATCAAGTCACTCCCAAACCTCGTAGGATGACAAGGATGCGTACTACTTCAGAGTGGTACGTAATCCTGTCTTGAAGGTCATGTTGCTAGAGAACAATGAACCTACGAGCTATGGAGAAGCGATGGTGGGCCCGGATTCCAATAAATGGCTTGAGGCCATAAAATCCGAGAGAGGATCCATGTATGAAAACAAAGTGTAGACTTTGGCAGAACGGCTCGATGGTCGTAAGGCTAATGAGTATAGATGGATTTCAAAAGGAAGACGGACAATGATGGTAAATGTCACCATTAAGAAAGCTCGACTTGTCGTTAAGATGTTTTCCGACAAGTTCAAGGAGTTGACTACGATGAGATTTTCTCACTCGTAGCGATGCTAAGAGTCTGTTGGAATTATATTAGCGATTACTGCATTATTTATGAAATCTTGCAGATAGGATGTCAAAACATTGTTTCCTCGACGATTTTAATGAGGAAAGGTTGTATGTGATACAACCGGAAGGTTTTGTCAATCCCGAAAGATGCTAATAAGTATGCAAAGCTCCAGCAATCCTTCTAAGGACTGGAGTGAGCATCTCGGAGTTGGAATGTATGCTTTGATGATGATCAAAATTTTTGGGTTTGTACAAAGTTTATGAGAAACTTGTATTTCCAAAGAAGTGAGTGGGAGCACTATAGAATTTCTGATGAGTATATGTTGTTGACATATTGTTGATCAGAAATGACGTAGGATTTCTGGAAAGCATATAGGGTTATTTTGAAAGTGTTTTTCAATGGAAAGCCTGGATTAAGCTACTTGAACATTGAGCATCAAGATCTATAAGGATAGATCAAAATGCTTAATAATACTTTCAAATGAGCACATACCTTGACATGATCTTGAAGGTGTTCAAGATGGACCAGTCAAAGAAGGAGTTCTTGCCTGAGTTGTAAGGTACGAAGTTAAGACTTAAAGCTCGACCACGGCAGAATAGAGAGAAAGGACGAAGGTCGTCCCCTATGCTTAAGACGTAGGCTCTTCAGTATGCTATGCTGTGTACCGCACCTGAAGTGTGCCTTGCCATGAGTCAGTCAAGGGGTACAAGAGTGATCCAAGAATGGCTCACAGGACAGGGGTCAAAGTTATCCTTAGTAACTAGTGGACTAAGGAATTTTCTCGATTATGGAGGTGGTAAAAGAGTTCGTCGTAAAGGTTACGACGATGCAAGCTTGACACCTATCCGGATAGCTCTGAGTAGAGAGACCGGATACATATAATGGAGCAATAATTTAGAATAGTTCCAAGTAGAACAGTTGTTTGGAATAGCTCCAAATAGAGCGTGGTAGCTGCATCTAGGAGATGACATAGAGATTTGTAAAGCACACACGGATCTGAAAGGTTCAGACCCGTTGACTAAAACCTCTCTCACAAGCAACATGATCAAACATAAAACTCATTGAGTGTTAATCACATAGTGATGTGAACTAGACTACTGACTCTAGTAAACTCTTGGGTATTAGTCACATGGCGATGTGACCTGTGAGTGTTAATCACATGGCGATGTGAACTAGATTATTGACTCTAGTGCAAGTGGGAGACTGTTGGAAATATGCCCTAGAGGCAATAATAAAAGTATTATTATTATATTTCCTTGTTCATGATAATTGTCTTTTATTCATGCTATAACTGTATTATCCGGAAATTGTAATACACGTGTGAATACATAGACCACAATATGTCCCTAGTGAGCCTCTAGTTGACTAGCTCGTTGTGATCAACAGATAGTCATGGTTTCCTGGCTATGGACATTGGATGTCGTTGATAACGGGATCACATCATTAGGAGAATGATGTGATGGACAAGACCCAATCCTAAGACTAGCACAAAAGATCGTGTAGTTCATTTGCTAGAGCTTTGCCAATGTCAAGTATCTCTTCCTTCGACCATGAGAGCGTGTAACTCCTGGATACCGTAGGAGTGCTTTGGGTGTATCAAACGTCACAACGTAACTGGGTGACTATAAAGGTGCACTACAGGTATCTTCGAAAGTATCTATTGTTTTATGCGGATCGAGACTGGGATTTGTCACTCCGTGTAAACGGAGAGGTATCTCTGGGCCCACTCGGTAGGACATCATAATATGCACAATGTGACCAAGGAGTTGATCACGGGATGATGTGTTACGGAACGAGTAAAGTGACTTGCCGGTAACGAGATTGAACAAGGTATTGGATACCGACGATCGAATCTCGGGCAAGTAACATACCGATAGACAAAGGGAATTGAATACGGGATTGATTAAGTCCTTGACATCGTGGTTCATCCGATGAGATCATCGTGGAACATGTGGGAGCCATCATGGGTATCCAGATCCCGATGTTGGTTATTGACCGGAGAACGTCTCGGTCATGTCTACATGTCTCCCGAACCCGTAGGGTCTACACACTTAAGGTTCGATGACGCTAGGGTTATAAAGGAAGTTTGTATGTGGTTACCGAATGTTGTTCGGAGTCCCGGATGAGATCCCGGACGTCACAAGGAGTTCCGGAATGGTCCGGAGGTAAAGATTTATATATGGGAAGTCCTATTTTGGCCACCGGAAAATGTTCGGGATTTTTCGGTATTGTACAGGGAAGGTTCTAGAAGGTTCTGGAGTGGGGCCCACCTGCTTGGGGGGACCCACATGGACGTGGGTAGTGGGGGCAAGGCCCCACACCCCTGGTCAAGGCGCACCAAGATCCCCCCTTAGAAGGAATAAGATCATATCCCGAAGGGATAAGATCAAGATCCCTAAAAAGGGGGGATAACAATCGGTGGGGAAGGAAATAATGAGATTTCTTTCCTCCCACCTTGGCCAACGCCCCAATGGACTTGGAGGGCAAGAAACCAGCCCCTCCACCCCTATATATAGTGGGGAGGCCCATGGGAGCCATAGACGAAGTTCTGGTGCAGCCCTTCCCCTCTCACAAGTACTCCTCCTCTCCCGCGGTGCTTGGCGAAGCCCTGCAGGATTGCCACGCTCCTCCACCACCACCACGCCGTTGTGCTGCTGCTGGATGGAGTCTTCCTCAACCTCTCCCTCTCTCCTTGCTGGATCAAGGCTTGGGAGACGTCACCGGGCTGTATGTGTGTTGAACGCGGAGGTGCCGTGCGTTCGGCACTTGATCATCGGTGATTTGAATCACGACGAGTACGACTCCATCAACCCCGTTCACTTGAACGCTTCCGCTTAGCAATCTACAAGGGTATGTAGATGCACTCTCTTTCTACTCGTTGCTGGTCTCTCCATAGATAGATCTTGGTGACACGTAGGAAAATTTTGAATTTCTGCTACGTTCCCCAACAGTGGCATCATGAGCTAGGTCTATTGCGTAGATTCTTTGCACGAGTAGAACACAAAGTAGTTGTGGGCGTTGATGTTGTTCAATATGCTTACCGTTACTAGTCCAATCTTGTTTCGACGGTATTGTGGGATGAAGCGGCCCGGATCGACCTTACACGTACTCTTACGTGAGACAGGTTCCACCGATTGACATGCACTTGGTGCATAAGGTGGCTAGCGGGTGCCAGTCTCTCCCACTTTAGTCGGAACGGATTCGATGAAAAGGGTCCTTATGAAGGGTAAATAGCAATTGGCATATCACGTTGTGGTCTTGCGTAGGTAAGAAACGTTCTTGCTAGAAACCCATAGCAGCCACGTAAAACATGCAACAACAATTAGAGGACGTCTAACTTGTTTTTGCAGGGTATGCTATGTGATGTGATATGGCCAAGAAGAATGTGATGAATGATATGTGATGTATGAGATTGATCATGTTCTTGTAATAGGATTCACGACTTGCATGTCGATGAGTATGACAACCGGCAGGAGCCATAGGAGTTGTCTTTATTTATTGTATGACCTGCGTGTCATTGAAGAACGCCATGTAAACTACTTTACTTTATTGCTAAACGCGTTAGTCATAGAAGTAGAAGTAGTCGTTGGCGTGACAACTTCATGAAGACACGATGATGGAGATCATGGTGTCGTGCCGGTGACGATGATGATCATGGAGCCCCGAAGATGAAGATCAAAAGGAGCAAAATGATATTGTCCATATCATGTCACTATTTGATTGCATGTGATGTTTATCATGTTTATGCATCTTGTTTGCTTAGGACGACGGTAGTAAATAAGATGATCCCTTACAAAATTTCAAGAAGTGTTCTCCCCTAACTGTGCACCGTTGCTACAGTTCGTCGCTTCTAAGCACCACGTGATGATCGGGTGTGATGGATTCTTACGTTCACATACAACGGGTGTAAGACAGTTTTACACAGCGAAAACACTTAGGGTTAACTTGACGAGCCTAGCATGTGCAGACATGGCCTCGGAACACGGAGACCGAAAGGTCGAGCATGAGTCGTATGGTAGATACGATCAACATGAAGATGTTCACCGATGATGACTAGTCCGTCTCACGTGATGATCGGACACGGCCTAGTTGACTCGGATCATGTGATCACTTAGATGACCAGAGGGATGTCTATCTAAGTGGGAGTTCATAAGATGAACTTAATTAACCTGAACATAGTCAAAAGACCTTTTGCAAATTATGTCGTAAGCTCGCGCTTTAGTTCCACTGTTTAGATATGTTCCTAGAGAAAATATAGTTGAAAGTTGATAGTAGCGATTATGCGATCGGTAGAAAGCTTATGTCCTTAATGCACCGCTCAGTGTGCTGAACCCCAACGTCGTTTGTCGATGTTGCGAACATCAGACATACACGTTTTGATAACTACGTGATAGTTCAATTAAATGTTTAAGTAGAGGCACCAAAGACATTTTCGAAACGTCGCGGAACATATGAGATGTTTCGAGGGCTGAAATTGGGATTTCAGGCTCGTGCCCACGTCAAGAGGTATAAGACCTCCGACGATTTTCTTAGCCTGCAAACTAAGGGAGAAAAGCTCAATCGTTGAGCTTGTGCTCAGATTGTCTGAGCACAACAATCACTTGAATCGAGTGGGAGTTGATCCTCCAGATGAGATAGTGATGTTTCCCCAAAGTCATTGCCACCAAGCTGCTAGAGCTTCGTGATTAACTATAACATATCAGGGATAGATATGATGATCCTTGAAATATTCATGATGTTTGACACCGCGAAAGTAGAAATCAAGAAGGAGCATCAATTGTTGATGGTTGGTGAAACCACTAGTTTCAAGAAGGGCAAGGGAACAAAGGGATACTTCATGAAACGGCAATTCAGCTGCTGCTCTAGTGAAGAAACCCAAGGATGAACCCAAACCCGAGACTAAGTGCTTCTGTAATAAGGGGAACAACCACTGGAGCAGCATTACCCTAGATACTTGGTAGATGAGAAGGCTGGCAAGGTCGATAGAAGTATATTGGATATACATTATGTTAATGTGTACTTTACTAGTACTCCTAGTAGCACCAGGGTATTGGATACCGGTTCGGTTGCTAAGTGTTAGTAACTCGAAATAAAAGCTACGGAATAAACGGAGACTAGCTAAAGGTGAGCTGACGATATATGTTGGAAGTGTTTCCAAGGTTGATATGATCAAGCATCGCACGCTCCCTCTACCACCGAGATTGGTGTTTGCTTTGAGCATAGACATGATTGGATTATGTCTATCGCAATACGGTTATTCATTTAAGGAGAATAATGGTTACTCTATTTTTGAATAATACCTTCAATGGTCTTGCACCTAAAGGAATGGTTTATTGAATCTCGGTCGTAGTGATACACATTTTCATGCCAAAAGATATAAGATAGTAATGATAGTACCACTTACTTGTGGCACTGCCATGTAAGTCATAATGGTATAAAACGCATGAAGAAGCTCCATGTTGATGGATCTTTGGACTCACTCGTTTTTGAAAAGTTTGAGACATGCGAACCATGTCTATTGGTGTATGTGCATGAAGAAACTCCATGCAAATGGATCGTTCGGACTCACTTGATTTTGAATCACTTGAGATATGCAAATCATACCACATGGGCAAGATGACTGAAAAGCCTCATTTTCAGTAAGATGGAACAAGATAGCAACTTGTTGGAAGTAACACATTTTGATGTGTGCAGTCGAATGAGTGCTGAGGCATGCAGTGAATATCATTATGTTCTTACTTCACAGATGATTCGAGTAAATGTTGAGTATATTTACTTGATGAAACACAAGTCTGAATTATTGAATGGTTCAAGTAATTTCAGAGTGAAGTAGCAGATCATTGTGACAAGAGGATAAAATGTCTATGGTATGATCATAGAGATGAATATCTGAGTTATGAGTTTTGGCACACAATTAAGACATTGTGGAAATTGTTTCGCAATTAATACCGCCCGGAACACCATAATGTGATGGTGTGTCCGAACATCATAGTTGCACCCTATTGGATATGGTGCGTACCATGATGTCTCTTATCGAATTACCACTATCGTTCATGGGTTAGGCATTAGAGACAACCACATTCACTTTAAATAGGGCACCACGTAATTCCGATGAGATGACACCGTATGAATTATGGTTTAGAGAAACCTAAGTTGTCGTTTCTTAAAAGTTTGGGGCTGCGACGCTTATATGAAAAAGTTTCAGGTTGATAAGCTCGAACCCAAAGCGGATAAAATGCATCTTCATAGGAAACCCAAAACAGTTGGGTATACCTCCTAATTCAGATCCGAAAGCAATATGGATTGTTTCTAGAATCGGGTCCTTTCTCGAGGAAAAGTTTCTCTCGAAAGAATTGAGTGGGAGGATGGTGGAGACTTGATGAGGTTATTGAACCGTCTCTTCAACTAGTGTGTGACAGGGCACAGGGAGTTGTTCCTGTGGCACCTACACCAATTGAAGTGGAAGCTTATGATATTGATCATGAAACTTCGGATCAAGTCACTCCCAAACCTCGTAGGATGACAAGGATGTGTACTACTTCAGAGTGGTACGTAATCCTGTCTTGAAGGTCATGTTGCTAGACAACAATGAACCTACAACCTATGGAGAAGCGATGGTGGGCCCGGATTCCGATAAATGGCTTGAGGCCATAAAATCCGAGAAAGGATCCATGTATGAAAACAAAGTGTAGACTTTGGCAGAACGGCTCGATGGTCGTAAGGCTAATGAGTACAGATGGATTTCAAAAGGAAGACGGACAATGATGGTAAATGTCACCATTAAGAAAGCTCGACTTGTCGTTAAGATGTTTTCCGACAAGTTCAAGGAGTTGACTACGATGAGATTTTCTCACTCGTAGCGATGCTAAGAGTCTGTTGGAATTATATTAGCGATTACTGCATTATTTATGAAATCTTGCAGATAGGATGTCAAAACATTGTTTCCTCGACGATTTTAATGAGGAAAGGTTGTATGTGATACAACCGGAAGGTTTTGTCAATCCCGAAAGATGCTAATAAGTATGCAAAGCTCCAGCAATCCTTCTAAGGACTGGAGTGAGCATCTCGGAGTTGGAATGTATGCTTTGATGATGATAAAAAATTTTGGGTTTGTACAAAGTTTATGAGAAACTTGTATTTCCAAAGAAGTGAGTGGGAGCACTATAGAATTTCTGATGAGTATATGTTGTTGACATATTGTTGATCAGAAATGACGTAGAATTTCTGGAAAGCATATAGGGTTATTTTGAAAGTGTTTTTCAATGGAAAGCCTGGATTAAGCTACTTGAACATTGAGCATCAAGATCTATAAGGATAGATCAAAATGCTTAATAGTACTTTCAAATGAGCACATACCTTGACATGATCTTGAAGGTGTTCAAGATGGACCAGTCAAAGAAGGAGTTCTTGCCTGAGTTGTAAGGTACGAAGTTAAGACTTAAAGCTCGACCACGGCAGAATAGAGAGAAAGGACGAAGGTCGTCCCCTATGCTTAAGACGTAGGCTCTTCAGTATGCTATGCTGTGTACCGCACCTGAAGTGTGCCTTGCCATGAGTCAGTCAAGGGGTACAAGAGTGATCCAAGAATGGCTCACAGGACAGCGGTCAAAGTTATCCTTAGTAACTAGTGGACTAAGGAATTTTCTCGATTATGGAGGTGGTAAAAGAGTTCGTCGTAAAGGTTACGACGATGCAAGCTTGACACCTATCCGGATAGCTCTGAGTAGAGAGACCGGATACATATAATGGAGAAATAATTTAGAATAGCTCCAAGTAGAACAGTTGTTTGGAATAGCTCCAAATAGAGCGTGGTAGCTGCATCTAGGAGATGACATAGAGATTTGTAAAGCACACACGGATCTGAAAGGTTCAGACCCATTGACTAAAACCTCTCTCACAAGCAACATGATCAAACATAAAACTCATTGAGTGTTAATCACATAGTGATGTGAACTAGACTACTGACTCTAGTAAACTCTTGGGTATTAGTCACATGGCGACGTGACCTGTGAGTGTTAATCACATGGCGATGTGAACTAGATTATTGACTCTAGTGCAAGTGGGAGACTGTTGGAAATATGCCCTAGAGGCAATAATAAAAGTATTATTATTATATTTCCTTGTTCATGATAATTGTCTTTTATTCATGCTATAACTGTATTATCCGGAAATCGTAATACACGTGTGAATACATAGACCACAATATGTCCCTAGTGAGCCTCTAGTTGACTAGCTCGTTGTGATCAACAGATAGTCATTGTTTCCTGGCTATGGACATTGGATGTCGTTGATAACGGGATCACATCATTAGGAGAATGATGTGATGGACAAGACCTAATCCTAAGACTAGCACAAAAGATCGTGTAGTTCATTTGCTAGAGCTTTGCCAATGTCAAGTATCTCTTCCTTCGACCATGAGAGCGTGTAACTCCTGGATACCGTAGGAGTGCTTTGGGTGTATCAAACGTCACAACGTAACTGGGTGACTATAAAGGTGCACTACAGGTATCTCCGAAAGTATCTATTGTTTTATGCGGATCGAGACTGGGATTTGTCACTCCGTGTAAACGGAGAGGTATCTCTGGGCCCACTCGGTAGGACATCATCATATGCGCAATGTGACCAAGGAGTTGATCACGGGATGATGTGTTACGGAACGAGTAAAGTGACTTGCCGGTAACGAGATTGAACAAGGTATTGGATACCGACGATCGAATCTCGGGCAAGTAACATACCGATAGACAAAGGGAATTGAATACGGGATTGATTGAGTCCTTGACATCGTGGTTCATCCGATGAGATCATCGTGGAACATGTGGGAGCCATCATGGGTATCCAGATCCCGCTGTTGGTTATTGACCGGAGAACGTCTCGGTCATGTCTACATGTCTCCCGAACCCGTAGGGTCTACACACTTAAGGTTCGATGACGCTAGGGTTATAAAGGAAGTTTGTATGTGGTTACCGAATGTTGTTCGGAGTCCCGGATGAGATCCCGGACGTCACAAGGAGTTCCGGAATGGTCCGGAGGTAAAGATTTATATATGGGAAGTCCTATTTTGGCCACCGGAAAATGTTCGGGATTTTTCGGTATTGTACAGGGAAGGTTCTAGAAGGTTCCGGAGTGGGGCCCACCTGCTTGGGGGGACCCACATGGACGTGGGTAGTGGGGGCAAGGCCCCACACCCCTGGTCAAGGCGCACCAAGATCCCCCCTTAGAAGGAATAAGATCATATCCCGAAGGGATAAGATCAAGATCCCTAAAAAGGGGGGATAACAATCGGTGGGGAAGGAAATAATGAGATTTCTTTCCTCCCACCTTGGCCAACGCCCCAATGGACTTGGAGGGCAAGAAACCAGCCCCTCCACCCCTATATATAGTGGGGAGGCCCATGGGAGCCATAGACGAAGTTCTGGTGCAGCCCTCCCCCTCTCACAAGTACTCCTCCTCTCCCGCGGTGCTTGGCGAAGCCCTGCAGGATTGCCACGCTCCTCCACCACCACCACGCCGTTGTGCTGCTGCTGGATGGAGTCTTCCTCAACCTCTCCCTCTCTCCTTGCTGTATCAAGGCTTGGGAGACGTCACCGGGCTGTATGTGTGTTGAACGCGGAGGTGCCGTGCGTTCTGCACTTGATCATCGGTGATTTGAATCACGACGAGTACGACTCCATCAACCCCGTTCACTTGAACGCTTCCGCTTAGCGATCTACAAGGGTATGTAGATGCACTCTCTTTCTACTCGTTGCTGGTCTCTCCATAGATAGATCTTGGTGACACGTAGGAAAATTTTGAATTTCTGCTACGTTCCCCAACAAACTATTGGTGTTAAATCACATGGCGATGTGAACTATATTATTGACTCCAGTGCAAGTGGGAGATTGAAGAAAATATGCCCCAGAGGGAATAATAAAGTTGTTATTTTATATTTCCTCATATCATGATAAATGTTTATTATCCATGCTAGAATTTTATTAACCTGAAACTTGATACATGTGTGGATACATAGACAAAACACCGTGTCCCTAGTAAGCCTCTACTAGACTAGCTCGTTAATCAAAGATGGTTAAGTTTCCTAACCATAGACATGTTGTCGGTGTCAAAACCGGCGGATCTCGGGTAGGGGGTCCCGAACTGTGCGTCTAAGGCGGATGGTAACAGGAGGCAGGGGACACAATGTTTTACCCAGGTTTGGGCCCTCTTGATAGAGGTAAAACCCTACGTCCTGCTTGATTGTTCTTGATGATATGAGTATTACAAGAGTAGATCTACCACAAGATCAGAGAGGCTAAACCCTAGAAGCTAGCCTATGGTATGATTTTCTGTCGTCCTACGGACTAAAACCCTCCGGTTTATATAGATACCGGAGGGGGCTAGGGTTACACAAGGTTGGTTACAAAGGAGGAGATATACATATCCGTATTGCCTAGCTTGCCTTCCACGCCAAGTAAAGTCCCATCCGGACACAAGATGAAGTCTTCAATCTTGTATCTTCATGGTTCAACAGTCCGGCCAAAGGATATAGTCCGGCTGTCCGGAGACCCCCTCACTACAAAAAAATACACTTCCGTGATGATACGTGTTTGTCACAGTAGGTCACGTTTTCTGTCATGCAAGTACATCCATGACAAATTTATGACAGAATCAAGATAGTCATACCTGTGCTGTCGTAGAAGTGTTCCATGACATTACCAAAATTATCATCACGGAAGTGTCCACTTCCATGACGATAAATCGCGCGTCACAGAAGTGCTTTCGTCAAGGGTGACTGACACGTGGCATCCACCGTAACGGAATGCCATTAAGCTATCGGGTTCGGTTTTGGATCCGATAACCCGTTAACAGCCCTGACCAATGGGGATTTTCCATGTGTAAAATCATCATTGGCTGGAGGAAACATGTGTCGGCTCATCGCTGGGACAGATGTCATCCACTCATTGGACAGAAGGCGCCTATAATACATCGACACGTGGCACGGCCCAACAGAGGCCCATTCCTGTGAAAAGGCCGGTCCGTTTGACTTGGTCAAAAGGTGGCGGGCCGGCCCATGGAAAGCATGTTAACGGCCTGTTCGCATATAGCCCATTTACAGCTCGCTAACCCTAGACCTGTTACGCCCTATTCGAATTAGGCCCACTAGCGTCATCTGGGCCATCCAATATGATTCCAGACCATTTTCACTTCTAGCCCATGTATGGCCCATGACATCTTTCGGCACATATGAGCCCCTATGTAACTCTTGGCCTATTAACGGCTGATATGTCTCCAACGTATCTATAATTTTTGATTGCTCCATGCTATATTATCTACTGTTTTGGACTATATTGGGCTTTATTTTCCACTTTTATATTATTTTTGGGACTAACCTATTAACCGGAGGCCCAGCCCAGAATTGCTATTTTTTTTTGCCTATTTTAGTGTTTCGAAGAAATGGAATATCAAACGGAGTCCAAACGGAATAAAATCTTCGGGAACGTGATTTTCTCACTGAACGTGATCCAGGAGACTTGGACCCTGCTCCAAGGAACAAAAGAGGCGGTCACGAGGGTGGGGGGCGCCCCCCTAGGGCGCCCCCCCTGCCTCGTGGGCCCCTCGTTGCTCCTCCGGCGTACTTCTTCCTCCTATATATACACATGTACCCCCAAACAATCAGAACATGAGCCAAAAACCTAATTCCACCGCCGCAACTTTCTGTATCCATGAGATCCCATCTTGGGGCCTGTTCCGGAGCTCCGCCGGAAGAGGGCCGTCATCACGGAGGGATTCTACATCATCATAGCCTCTCCGATGAAGTGTGAGTAGTTTACCTCAGACCTTCGGGTCCATAGTTAGTAGCTAGATGGCTTCTTCTCTCTCTTTGAATCTCAATACAAAGTTCTCCCCCTCTCTTGTGGAGATCTATTCGATGTACTCTTCTTTTTGCGGTGTGTTTGTTGAGACGGATGAATTGTGGGTTTATGATCAAGTCTATCTATGAATAATATTTGAATCTTCTCTGAATTCTTTTATGAATGATTGGTTATCTTTGCAAGTCTCTTCGAATTATCCGTTTGGTTTGGCCAACTAGATTGGTAGTTCTTGCCATGGGAGAAGTGCTTAGCTTTGGGTTCGATCTTGCGGTGTCCTTACCCAGTGACAGAAGGGGCAGCAAGGCACGTATTGTATCGTTGCCATCGAGGATAACAAGATGGGGTTTATTTCATATTGCATGAATTTATCTCTCTACATCATGTCATCTTGCTTAAGGCATTACTCTGTTTTTAACTTAATACTCTAGATGCATGCTAGATAGCGGTTAATGAGTGGAGTAATAGTAGTAGATGCAGAATCGTTTCGATCTACTTGTCACGGATGTGATGCCTATATACATGATCATGCCTAGATATTCTCATAACTATGCTCAATTCTGTCAATTTCTCAATAATAATTTCTTCACCCACCGTAGAATACTTATGCTCTTGAGAGAAGCCACTAGTGAAACCTATGGCCCCGGGTCTATTCTCATCATATCAATCTCCATCACTTTAATCTTGCTTTTCTTTTTTACTTTGCCTTTACTTTTTTACGTTTCACTTTAATCTTTATTTTGCAATATGAATCTTGATGAAACTGAATATGATCTTCCTTTACCTAGAAGGCGTTCTAAAAATTCAGAGTATTTAGATCTTAATGATGAAATTGATGAAAGTGGGATTCAAAGAAATAAAAATCTAGATGTTGCTAAACCCACTATATTGGATTTCAAGGAATTTAATTATGAAAGTTGCTCTTTAATTGATTGTATTTCCTTGTTGCAATCCGTGCTAAATTCTCCACATGCTTATAGTCCAAATAAAGCCTTCACCGAACATATTGTTGATGCCTTAATGCAATCTTATGAAAAAAAAATTGAGTTGAAAGTTTCTATCCCTAGAAAACTCTATGATGAGTGGGAACCAACTATTAAAATTAAAATTAAAGATCATGAGTTTTATGCTTTGTGTGATTTGGGTGCTAGTGTCTCTACTATTCCCAAGACTTTGTGTGATTTGCTAGATTTCCGTAATTTTGATGATTGCTCTCTAAACTTGCATCTTGCGGATTCCACTATTAAGAAACCTATGGGAAGGATTTATGATGTTCTTATTGTTGCAAATAGGAATTATGTGCCAGTAGATTTCATTGTTCTTGATATAGATTGCAATCCTTCTTGCCCTATTATTCTTGGCAGACATTTCCTTAGAACGGTTGGTGCGATTATTGATATGAAGGAAGGAAATATTAGATTTCAATTTCCATTAAAAAGGGCATGAAACACTTTCCTAGAAAGAAAATAAAATTACCATATGAAACTATCATGAGATCCACTTATGTATTGCCTACCAAAGATGGCAATACCTAGATCTATGCTCGCTTATATGCCTAGCTAGGGGCGTTAAACGATAGCGCTTGTTGGGAGGCAACCCAATTTTATTTTTATTCCTTGACTTTTGCTCCTGTTTAGTAATAAATAAATTATTTAGACTCTGTTTTGGTTGTGTTTTTTTGTGTTTAATTAGTGTTTGTGCCAATTAGAACCGTTGGGAAGACTTGGGGAAAGTCTTGTTGAACTTGCTGTAAAAAACAGAAACTTTAGTGCTCACGAGAACTGCTGTAATTTTTATTTGAAGAGTGCTATTTAGTTAATTATTTTTTCAGACGATTAATAGATAAATTCCTCACGTCCAGCAATTTATTTTAGAATTTTTGGGGTTCCAGATCTTGCGCTAGCCACAGATTACTACAGACTGTTCTGTTTTTGACAGATTCTGTTTTTCGTGTGTTGTTTGCTTATTTTGATGAATCTATGGCTAGTAAAATAGTTTATAATCCATAGAGAAGTTGGAATAAAGTAGGTTTAACACCAATATAAATAAAGAATGAGTTCATTACAGTACCTTTAAGTGGTCTTTTGTTTTCTTTCGCTAACGGAGCTCACGAGTTTTCTATTTTCAGTTTTATGTTGTGAAGTTTTCAAGTTTTGGGTGAATTCTTTTGATGGATCATGGAACAAGGAGTGGAAAGAGCCTAAGCTTGGGGATGCCCATGGTACACCTAAGATAATCCAAGGACACCAAAAAGTCAAAGCTTGGGGATGCCCCGGAAGGCATCCCCTCTTTCGTCCACTTCCATCGGTAATTTACTTGGAGCTATATTTTTATTCACCAACATGATATGTGTTTTGCTTGGAGCGTCTTGTATTATTTGTGTCTTTGTGTCTTAGTATGCCACAATCATCCTTGCTGTACACACCTTTTGAGAGATCCATACATGAACTAAAATTTGATAGAATACTCTATGTGCTTCACTTATATCTTTTGAGCTAAGTAGTTTTGCTCTATGTGCTTCACTTATATCTTTTGAGCTAAATAGTTTTGCTCTATGTGCTTCACTTATATCTTTTGAGCTAGATAATTTTGCTCTATGTGCTTCAATTATATCTTTTGAGTGTTATAATTTTGCTCTATGTGCTTCACCTAGATCTTTTAGAGCATGGTGGTGGATTTGTTTTAAAGAAACTATTGATCTCTCATGCTTCACTTAAATTATTTTGAGAGTCTCTTAATAGCATGGTAATTTGCTTAATAATAATATGCTTGGTATTCAAGATTTGTGAAACTTTCTTTTGAGTGTGTTGAATACTAAGAAAAGATTGAAGCATGATAATTGTTTTGAGATATGGAGGTGATAATATTAAAGTCATGCTAGTTGAGTAGTTGTGAATTTAAAGAATACTTGTGTTAAGGTTTGTGATTCCCGTAGCATGCACGTATGGTAAACCGTTATGTAACGAAGTCGGAGCATGATTTATTTATTGATTGTCTTCCTTATGAGTGGCGGTCGGGGACGAGCGATGTTCTTTTCCTCCCAATCTATCCCCCTAGGAGCATGCGCGTAATACTTTGCTTTGATAACTTCTAGATTTTTGCAATAAGTATATGAGTTCTTTATGACTAATGTTGAGTCCATGGATTATACGCACTCTCACCCTTCCACCTTTGCTAGCCTCTCTAATACCGCGCACCTTTCGCCGGTATCATACACCTACCATATACCTTCCTCAAAACAGCCACCATACCTACCTATTATGGCATTTCCATAGCCATTCTGAGATATATTGCCATGCAACTTTCCACCATCTAGTTCATCATGACACATTCATCATTGTCATATTGCTTAGCATGATCATGTAGTTGACATAGTATTTGTGGCAAAGCCACCGTTCATAATTTCTTCATACTTGTCACTCTTGATTCATTGCATATCCCGGTACACTGCCGGAGGCATCCATATAGAGTCATACTTTGTTTTAGAATCGAGTTGTAATCATTGAGTTGTAAATAAATAAAAGTGTGATGATCATCATTCAATAGAGCATTGTACCAAATAAAATAAAAAAGGCCAAAGAAAAAAAAGAAGGCCCAAAAAAAGAAAATTAATTAAAAGGGGCAATGCTACTATCCTTTTTTCCACACTTGTGCTTCAAAGTAGCACCATGATATAGCGAGCCTCATATATTGTGCTTCAAAGTAGAACCATGTTCTTCATATAGAGAGTCTCATATGTTGTCATTTTCATATACTAGTGGGAATTTTACATTATAGAACTTGGCTTGTATACTCCAATTGAAAGTGCGTTATATCGACTAGAGGGGGGGGGGTGAATAGGCGATTTCTATGAAAGTCTTCAAAACGTGGAAGTTTCGAAGACAAACGATAGAAATAAACCTATTACCATGCAGCGGAAGGTAGACTACACTAGGCAAACCATAGTCAAGTATTCAATGGAGTGAGAGCACAATGACTAATAGCAGCAATGTAGTAAGGATCAGGTAGGAAGATATTATGAAGCCAAACAGAACACGCGGTCACTCAATGAAGACAAAAGATAGTGCAATCATACAATGACTTCACAAGGAGTAACAGTAAGTAAAGGGAAGGGAAGGATGAAACCAGTGACTCGTTGAAGACAATGATTTGTTGGACCAGTTCCAGTTGCTGTGACAACTGTACGTCTGGTTGGGCGGCTAGGTATTTAAACCTGAGGACACACAGTTCCGGACACCCAGTCCTGAACACGCAGCTCAGGACACCCAGTCCTCACCGTATTCCCCTTGAGCTAAGGTCACACAGACCTCGCTCAATCACTCTGGTAAGTCTTCAAGGTAGACTCCCAAACCTTCACAGACTTCATTCATCGGCGATCCACAATGTCTCTTGGATGCTCAGAAAGCGATGCCTAACCAGCTGGAGGATTCACAGTCCTCAAGTGTAATAAGTCTTCAGATCACCCAGACAAGAAGACTTAAGTGATGCCTAACTCTCTTTGGCTCTGGGTGGTTAGGGCTTTATCCTCGCAAGGAATTCTCTCTCAAAGGCTTCGAGGTGGGTTGCTCTCAAACGACAAAAGCCATACTCTAACTCTGAGCAGCCAACCGTTTATGGTTGTAGGGGGTGGGCTATTTATAGCCACTAGGCAACCCGACCTGATTTGTCCGAAATGACCTTGGGTCAGTAAGGAACTGACACGTGTTCCAACGGTCAGATTTCAAACTCACACGACAACTTTACTTGGGCTACAAGCAAAGCTGACTTGTCCGACTGTGGACAAGATTCACTCTCATAGTCTTCACTCGAAGACATAGGTTTTGGTTAAGCATCACTTCAGTCATTCTGACTGGTTCTCTTGGACCCCACTTAACAGTACGGTGGTTCCTATGACTCAACAAAGAAGAAAAAGAACTACGAAAGATCTAAGTCTTTGAGCTCCATAGGCTTCATGCGATGTCTTTAATGTGAATATCTTCATATACCACCTTTGACATCAATGTCTTCATACATTTTTAGGGGTCATCTCTGGTAGGAAAACCGAATCAATGAGGGACTTCTACCTGTGTTATCCTGCAATTCTCACAAACACATTAGTCCCTCAACTAGGTTTGTCGTCAATACTCCAAAACCAACTAGGGGTGGCACTAGATGCACTTACAATCTCCCCCTTTTTGGTGATTGATGACAAACTAGTTGAAGTTTTCAACAGGGAATATAATATGTGAAATTGTAAAGGAATTGTCTTCATTAGTTGCAAGGGCTCCCCCTGAAGATGTGCATATAAGTAATTTGCTTTTGGAATGCAAATGCACATGGCAGGTTGTACTCGTGGAGATCCTCTTCAAGTTATGATGACAATTCATTATGCATGAGAAGGTATGTCAAGATTATGACATGCATAATGGAAAATGAACGTCTGCAAAATGATCTAAGTGCGGAATTTATCATCGCATCACAAAGTGGCAAATAAGTAGCAGACGACCATCGAGTTTAAGTGTTACAACTCAAAGAACCAAATGTATCAAATGAGAGTTGTAAACACGAAGCAAAATATAAAGCAACCGCCCATATGGACCCGCTTGAAGACTATCAAACTCATATGCTTCTCCCCCTTTTGTCAGTAAGGACCAAAAAGGTTTGAAGACATAGAGCATCTACTCATTCCCATGAAGAGTAGGTGAAGCAGGAGGGTCGTCGGTGGTGTTCGGCGGTGCAGAAGAACTTGGAGCAGTGTCGAAGCGTGCTGAAGGAGGTGGCGGTGAAGTAGCATCGTCTTCATCCTCGATCACTTTGGCATTCACAGTTGCAGCAGAGGAAGAGAACTCAGAGTCTTCAAGAGATGGAGTTCGTCGCAGCACTGCCCTTCGAGGAGGTGTGGAGTCAAACTTGAAGCGTTCAGAGAAGCCATCCTCTTGAAGATCATCTTCAGAGCACATTAGCGTCAGCCCTTTCCAGGTGCGTCGAGAGGTTTCGTGTGCAACAAAGGCATTCTTGGTGGCAAGATTGCGAATGCGATTAACATCCACCAAGAGGCTTTGCATTTGGCGCTTCAAGCAGTCATGATGCCTATCCTGTTTCTGATGAAGATCCACAAGAAGCTCTATGTCATTGAGAACACGAGTGCGCTTCTTGGGTCGTTGGGCAATTCTGCTATCGGTGGCTTCAGTGAGAGCAGGATGCGGTGCACGTGTAGTTCCAGCCAAAGGATACACACGAGTGACTGCTTCAACTCCTTCAATGTTCTGAGAAAAACTTTGATGCTCCGCATTCTAAAGACTTAGAGGTTCCTTGGCAAGCTCAGGATAAATGGCTTCAACAGACATATCCACATCAGGCAGAAAGATCCGATGATTGCGAGCAGATGGCTGATATGAGATAGCGGAGTGGAGTTTAATCAGCCGCATTATCCATGGAGCATAGAACTTCAAGCCAAAAAGATCAAAGCCTGATGCAGCAAGTTGGCGGATGAAGAAGTCCTGTGCATTGAAGCATTTGCCATGAAGAATATAGAAGACCAAAGTCTTCATTGCACCTTCCAGCTTGGCATGTGGAGAATGTCCTTTGATGGGCCAGAGAGTTCGCCTTATGATGTGATAAATAGTCCTTGGCAGATACTCAAGGTCTTCAACGAAGAACTCCTTGGGATATGCAGCATCTTGGGGCAATGGCTTCATCATACTGAGCATCTGACTCATATTAGGTTTAGGCTTCTGAAAGATGCTCTCCACAGCTTCACTGTGAAGTTGACAGCCAGATTCGTAGAGATCGCCAGGAGTGGGTAGACCAGTGAGCTCAATGATATCAAAGGCTTTGGCTTCATGATGAACATTTCCTGTCATCCACTCCAGGACCCAAGTCTTCGGATCTCTGTTGTACCCACGGATGTGAAGTGTGGCATAGAATTGGAGCAGCAACTCTTCATTCCAATGCTCTTGGTCGGTGACGAACGGCAGCAATCCAACCTCTTTGAAGCAATCCAGAGCTTCTTCCAGACAGGGCAGACCAGCTATTGCTTCAATGTCAAGACACTTATGTGGGAAGATGCGACCTTGATTGTATAGAATGCAGGAGTAATAGCTTCGCTGCGGATAGCTCCAGAACCGATCAGATGATATTCTTTCCCTTGAGTAGGGGTTCTTGGAGCTATTGAAGAAAGTGTTGTCTGCTTTGAAGCCATTGACATTGAAGGATCTAGGTGCTGATGCAGGACCTGGAAACTTGGGCAATCTTGGGATTGGCTTCTGTACCTGAGGCCTGTTCTCAACATGATAGTCGAACTGAGGACCAGCAGCAGGCGTAGGAACAGAAGCAGTGGGAGTAGTGGCTTCGCTGACTTCTGGTGCTTGGGTTGGTGAAGGCTCCACATTAGCTTCAGCCATGACAGCGTCAGTGGCTTCATTGGTGTTGGTGGTGGCAGCCTCAAGATTCTCAACCTCCACTTGACGAGCTGGAGGGTCGGTCACAGTCACGTTCTCCTCGAGAACAGCTTCTTGGTGGGACGGGGGAGTAGCAGCTTTTGGGGTTTCTTCTTCATCGGCTGATGCAGCCGGAATGTCTTCAACAGCTTTAGCTTCAGACTCAGAGACTGGAGGCCTTGGTCCTTTGTGAAGCCTGCATAACGCTGGCGACGCCTGTGGAGTTGGAGTTGGCTGGGCCTCAAAGTTTTCTTCCTCTTGTGCTTGTGGGCGATCAACCCATGATGCATCCTGAGTAATTGGCGTCAGAGGACGACCAATGCTGATGAGTTCGCTGTGCATTAGCGCAGGCGATGATACCTGTTGGTGCTCTTGCTGAGGAAGAACTGCATCATCTTCAACATGGTCATGGTGACCAATGTCTTCAGCAGTGATGGGATCAGCTGCTGGAAAGTCTTCAGCTTCATGAGCCTCTGTGAAAGCAGGCTCATGGACAGTCAGTTGACGTTCTTGAGGTTCAGCGTTAGGGTGAACCATGGAGATGGGTTCAACAATCAAGGGCTCTGTGGGAGCAGCCCGTTCCTTCTTGGTCTTCCTTTTCTTCTTAGAGGGAGCAGTAGCAGAGGCTTCAGGATGTTTCCTCTTTCTGGCTTCAGCCTCAGCAGTCCTCGTCTTCTTCAATTCTGAAGCGGTTGACCTGGCCTTTGGCTTCGAGCCAGTCATGCTAGTTGGAAAGACAATGGGATCTGCTTCCTGCCTTAGTGCGTTGGGTTCGGCCACAGTGGGCTTCTTCTTCTGCTTAGCAGCCATCCTGGGATCAATGCCCAGACGCCCAAGGGCCTTGCGCTTCTCAGCCTCGTTGTAGCCTTGCACACACTTGTCAGCCAGGCTCTTCATGCGCTCCCGAGAACCTTGAACTTCTTCATGCTTTTTGAGAAAGGCTTCTTTAAGCTTGTGCAGCATGATCTTGAAGTTCTTGACCTCTTGCACATTGAGCTTGGCCATATGCTTCTTGAACTGAGCTTTTTCATAGTCAATCTTTTGCTTCAGTTCGACGATGCGCTGAGCTAGAGCTAGCTCTGAAGCAATGGCGCCATGGAAGGCGACACTAAGACCAATGGGAAGTTGTAGGTCTTCGAAGCTGAGGTTGGGCGTTTCAAACCATTCATCAATGAAATTGTGGATGATTGCCACGTCAAAGAGAGGCAGATCATTGAAGATTTCTGCTTCTTCTTTGCTCTTGATTAGTTTCTCAAGAGCGTCATCTGCAAGATCTTCATCACTGGACAGATCAATGGCATCGTTTCGCAGAATGGCAGCAGCAGTCAGTTCTTGGCCGGTGTGTGGCAGAGGCATCTTGACCTTCTGGGGCTTGGAGATGCGTGACAAATCTTCAGACTGCACACTGTCTTTAGGAGGTGCAGTGGCCAATGGATTCGCCCGTGAGATTTTTGGTGCAGAGGCAGGCTTTGAAGCTTTTGGCTGCTTCAGTTTCTTTGGCTTCGGTGCTGCAGGCGCTTCATCTGATTCAGCGTCATCTGCAGGCTCATTCACGACTGTCCCTTGAACCAAGATATGGGTGATGAGACCTTCAAGGTTGTAGAAAGGACCGACGACATTGGGTTCTGCATCTCGTGTGCCGTCAGCCCGGGGAGCAGAAGGACCTGGGTTGAAGTCTAGTCCCAATGACTTCTTGTTCTGCTTTGCTGAGTTCTGGGCAAACTGGAAGTTGCGCTTGAACAGATTGTCGTCATGACACCATAGCAGTGACGATGAGTGTGCATCTGCAGGCTGTGGCCCACGGACCATGCAGGGATAGAAGCCTTGTTCAATGGCTTCAGCTCTAGTCCTAGGTTGAAGATTTTTGTAGAGGATGTCTCCCCATGGTCGCTTGATGGCATTCTTTTCAGCATATTCCTTTGTCACAAATCTGTACTTGAACCACTGTTCTGCCCAATAGCGTCAAATCCATTGGATTCGTGTCTTGCGCTGATTGTAATCCTCTTCAGGATCTGTCTTGTACAACTCTGAGAGGTTATCGGCTCTTGATGTTTCTCCTCGACGCTTTCTGCCACCCTTCCTTGCTGATTTCTCTGAAGCCATGAACTTTAAACTGAATGGCTTCAATATGTTCAAAGGCTTCAAAGGCTTTCGCTTGCTGGACAAACATGAGAACCAAGGGATTCTCCCACGGACATGTACCTGTGACAGCATTAAGGTGCGAGGGAAGGGGAAGAGGTCATATGCATTCTCAGAAGATTTTGAAGATAAATCAGTTTAGAAGACATTGACCTCATCGTCCGAAGACATTCACTCATAGATAAGGAGTTGGTTCCAGATTTGTACGAATCCACGGATCAGTACAATTGAGGAATCTAACTACTTTGTGAAGCATAAGTGAATATACTAGGCATGTTATGAGATGTAGTATGAAAGAGATCCAACTTGTGTGAATAGAAACTGCTTGTGGTAGAAAGTGACAAAGCTATAGGATCAAAGGGGCCGTAAAAAGGAAGTTTTATTTACCACACGAAGAACTGCTAGACGGAGTGGAAGAGGAGGCCGAGCAGTTCGATCTTCCATGCCCTAACTTGGCAATGGAGGACACCTACAGCGACGGCGGAGAAGACGATGTCCGCGGTCGGCGTGAAGACGATGTCGGAGAGGTTGCATCAACGAAGCGCTTCGTCGTCGGCGTCGTCGAGGGCTAGCGGTGGCGCTAGGGTTCGTGCGAGAGTGGAAGAAGAGATAATGACTGTTGTGAGGCGTGTATTTATAGGTACATGGGCGGCACTGCATTATTACACAGGTGCCCCTGGCGATTCACATCTGAGGGACACGTGGCCGTCATGCAGCATATCGGGGGTTGTTCCACGTCCCACGCACGCCTGGATTATCGGGTGGTCATTCCCACTTCTTCGGGTTTCAGGTGAAGGAATGAGCATTGAAAACGGACTTAATGTTTGTCTCTGTATCTTCTGCTGACAAGGACGCAGAGAAGACATTCGACAGTTTCAATAGAATGCATATGATTTGGAGAGATAGAGTTTGAGATAGAAAGCATAGAGAGATTAGGGTCCGATCACATTCACTTAGTTCAAAAGATTCAACAAGAAGACATAGCTATAAGTGAACGCTGTAGAGGACAAAACACTAGTATATATATATATTCAACATAGTGAAGATAATCATGAAGACATGTTGAGATTGAAGCCAAACCAAATGCGAAGACATAGCAAATGTAATGCCATGAGTGAAACACTTCAAACAGAACATTTGGTGGTGGCATTACCCTCCGTATAGGAAGTATTCGACCCAGACACGGCGCACAATTATCGTGGCGCTCCGAAGTCAAATTCCACATTAATGTATTCACACTTAGAATGTATGTCTTCATTGATTGAAGATATACTTTGCTTCGTGTGTTGCACATCTAAGTCATCAATATGCATAAGTGTTAGGATGTGTGCCTGATCACAGGACATTGAGGATTCCAAGATATTTAGCTCACACTGTAACTTGCAAAATCTCTTCTCATCCAAGGGCTTGGTGAAGATATTTGCCAATTTCTCTTCAGTGTTGACGTGTATGATATCAATATCTTTCTTCACAACATGATCTCTGAGAAAGTGATGACGAATTTCAATGTGCTTTGTCTTCGAGTGCTGAACTGGGTTGTTGGCAATCTTGATGGCGCTTTCGTTGTCGCGGTAGAGTGGTACTTGCTTCAGATGAATGCCATAGTCCTTGAGTGTTTGCTTCATCCACAGAAGCTGAGCGCAGCAAGATCCAGCAGCAATGTATTCAGATTCAGCAGTGGAGAGAGATACACAGTTCTGCTTCTTTGAAGACCAACATACAAGTGATCGTCCCAGAAAATGACATGTGCCTGATGTAGACTTGCAATCCACTTTGTCACCAGCATAATCAGCATCCGAGTATCCAACCAGATCAAACTCTGAGCCCTTTGGATACCATAATCCTAGAGTTGGGGTGTGAGCCAAATATCGAAGAATTCGCTTCACAGCTAAGTGATGCGACTCCTTTGGTGCCGCTTGAAATCGAGCACACATGCAAACACTAAGCATAATATCTGGCCTAGATGCACATAGATAAAGCAAAGAACCAATCATGGAGCGGTATACCTTTTGATCGAACTCTTTACCATTGTCGTCAGGACCCAGATGATGTTTGGCTGGCATTAGCGTCGTGAAGCCTTTGCAGTCTTGCATACCGAACTTCTTCAGGCAATCTTTGAGATACTTCTCTTGAGATATGAAGATGTCATTGCGTTGCTGTCGTATTTGAAGACCGAGGAAGAACTTCAGCTCTCCCATCATGGACATCTGATATTGCTCTTGCATTATATATCCAAACTCTTCACTATACTTCTGATTGGTGCGGCCGAAGATGATGTCATCCACATATATTTGGCACACAAATAGTTCACCATCATATGTCTTCGTGAAGAGAGTGGGGTCGAGGGAACCAGGTATGAAGCCTTTGCTCTTCAGGAAGTATTTGAGTGTGTCATACCAAGCCCGAGGGGCTTGTTTGAGGCCATACAGTGCCTTGTTGAGCTTGTATACCATGTCAGGATGTTTTGGATCTTCAAAGCCAGGCGGTTGTGCAACATACACTTCTTCTTCAATCTTGCCATTGAGAAAGGCGCTCTTCACATCCATTTGATATAGAAGTATGTTATGATGATTTGCATAGGCCAGCAGTATGCGTATGGCTTCAAGTCTAGCCACAGGAGCAAATGTTTCATCGAAGTCAATGCCTTCCACTTGAGTATATCCTTGAGCAACGAGACGAGCTTTGTTTCTGACAACTTGACCATGCTCATCTTGCTTGTTGCGGTATATCCATTTGGTGCCTAGTATGTTATGCTTCCGAGGATCAGGACACTTAACCAGTTCCCATACATTATTCAGCTCAAACTGTTGAAGCTCTTCTTGCATAGCTTGAATCCATTCAGGTTCCATGAAGGCTTCTTCAACTTTCTTGAGTTCTGTTATTGAGACGAATGCGAAGTGCCCACAGAAATTTGCTAGCTGAGTTTCCCTTGAACGAGTGAGCGGACCAGGTGCATTGATGCTATCAATTATTCTCTCAATCTTCACTTCATTAGCAACACGAGGATGTACAGGGCGAAGATTTTGCTCTTGCTGATCATTGTCGTTGTTAGAGGGATTGTCTTCAGACTGAGCATTGTCTTCAGGTTGATCACATGCGGAGATGATAAGTTCCTCTTCAGGTTGAGCTTCAAAGGGTATGATTTCTCCAGTTCCCATTAGCTTGATTGATTCGCTGGATGGAACTTCATCTAGCACATTTGGTAAGTGTTCTCTTTGTGAACCGTTAGTCTCATCAAATCGCACATCCACTGTTTCAACCATTTTATAATGAAATAGATTGAAGACTCTGTAGGAGTGCGAATCCTTTCCATATCCAAGCATAAAACCCTCATGTGCTTTTGGTGCAAATTTTGAAGTGTGATGTGGATCCTTGATCCAGCACCTGGCGCCAAATACTCTGAAGTAACTGACATTTGGCTTCTTGCCAGTAAGGAGCTCATAAGATGTCTTGTTCAGAAGCTTGTGAGGATAAATATGATTGATTGTATGTCATGCAGTATCAATGGCTTCAGGCCAGAATTTTCTTGGAGTCTTGTATTCATCAAGCATCGTTCGGGCCATCTCAATGAGTGTTCTGTTCTTGCGTTCGACGATGCCATTCTGCTGTGGCGTGCACGGGGCTGAGAATTCATGTGTGATGCCCAAAGTATCAAGATATGTATCAAGGCCAGTGTTCTTGAATTCAGTGCCATTGTCACTTTTGATGTGCTTTATCTTGGCGCCATAGTTGTTCATTGCTCGATTGGCGAAGCGTCTGAAGACATCCTGCATTTCAGTCTTGTAGAGGATTATGTGCACCCAAGTATATCTAGAATAATAATCAACAATGACAAAGCAATAGAGACAAGAAGTAGTAGTAAGAGTTGAGTAATGAGTAGGACCGAAAAGATCCATGTGGAGCAGTTCGAAGGGTCGAGTAGTTGTCATGATTGTCTTCGAGGGATGTTTGGCCCTCGTCATCTTTCCTGCTTCACAGGCACCGCATAAGTGATCTTTCTTGAACTTGACGCCCTCGATGCCTATGACATGCTTCTTCTTTGCAAGGGTGTGGAGGTTCCTCATGCCAGCATGCCCTAGCCTCCGATGCCAGAGCCAGCATTCTGAAGCTTTTGCTAGAAGACATACGGCAAGCTGTGGTCCTGCTGAGAAATCTACCACGTACAAATCATTTTTCCGATACCCTTCAAACACTAGAGACTTGTCAGATTCCATTAGAACAAGGCAGCGATATTTTCCAAACATTACGATCATGTTTAAATCGCAAAGCATTGAGACAGACATTAAGTTGAAGCCAAGGGATTCAACAAGCATGACTTTATCCATGTGTTGATCCTTTGAGATTGCAACTCTACCTAGACCCAATACCTTACTTTTACTAGTGTCAGCAAATGTGATGTGACTCTTGTCGGATGGACGTAAGGTTGAGTCCATAAGAAGGCTTCTTTTGCCAGTCATGTGATTGGTACACCCACTATCAATAATCCATTCTGAAGACGCTGGTGTCGTACCCTACAGTGAAGTTAGGGGGATAGGCTTCACAAAGAGAATTGTGAAGCAAAAACATTTGATGAACCAGTGGGTTATGAAAGCTTAGATCCAGATTAGGACTAACAGGGAGAGTAGCAAGCGATTCAGGAACGAAGTACATAGTAAGACCATTCGGCATTTGATCTTGCGCCCTACAAGATGTTTAAGGTCCCCAGCAATAGCGTCAGATGATTTTGGTTTTCTGCCGGAGACCTTTCCCTGCAAAAGAGAGTTAAGCTTTCTTAGCCACCCACATCTTCAAGGGTGGCTTAGAACCAATAAGTCTAAGTGCAGCGTCTAAGAACTTTAGCTTTGGAGCCCTAGCAAAAAGTCTTACAGGCGGAGAATAGTACTCATAAAAATAAGCATAATAGTTCTTGGTCTTATGAACATGGCGGTTCGATGAACCGCGCTCATATTCATAGGCCTGAGTATGGTTTCCCTGCAAAACATTTGCGTTAGTGCGACTCAGGTGAGTCCTCTGTCTGTATGAGGCCTTTGGGCCGTATGAAGCCTGTGGTCTGGGGTTTGTCTTCTTCATCTGTGGTGTCATGATGACATTCACAGGAAGATTTTCCAAACACCTTTTCGGCACCCAGATCTTCTTCATAGGCGGTCCATTCCTGCAGTTAGTACCAATGTACCTGGCAAACACTTCACCATTCTGATTCTTAAATAGTTTATAGTTTGCATCAAAGGATTCATCAATGACAATGGGGTTAGCACAAGTGAAGCCAGATAGATTGGATGGATCTGCTGAAGGTTCCTTTGCAGCAACCCATGTGGTTTTGGGGTACTACTCAGGTTTCCAGTAAGAGCCATCAGCATTCATTTTCCTTACGAACCCAACACCCTCTTTCCTAGGGTTTCGGTTCAGGATCTGCCTTTTGAGGACATCACATAGTGTCTGATGCCCTTTGAGACTTTTGTACATCCCTGTTTCAAGCAATGTCTTCAACCTAGCATTCTCATCAGCAATAGCAGTGGTATCCTCAGCAGAGGGGTTAGTTACCACATCAACAGTTGAAGATATTGCAACAGTAGCAGCAGTAGAACACTCAGTAACAGAAGTAGCATTGTCACGCTCGATGCATTTAAGACATGGTGGTTCAAATCCTTCCTGAGCGGAACTGATTTGTTTGGCGCGAAGTGACTCGTTTTCCTTTTGAAGATCTTCATGAGCCGCTCTCAATTTCTCAAGATCTTGCTTCCTTTGAAGATAATCATAGGAAAGCTTTTCATGAGTTGTTGAGAGCGTTTCATGACGACTTTCAAGTTCCTCATACTTAACGTGAAGATTTTTTATGTCTTCAATTAAGGACTCAGATCGAGTCATTTCAGCGCCTAACAGATCATCGCTTTTGTCTAACAATTCTTGAATATGTTCCATGGCTTTCTGTTGTTCAGTTGCAATTTTAGCAAGTGTTTTGTAGCTGGGTCTTGAACCACAATCAGAGTCATCGTCACTAGATGTTTGATAGTGAGTAGTGCGTGTGTTTACCTTGGCACCGCGTGCCATGAAGCAGTAGGTAGGAGCGGAGTAGTCCTTGTCATTTGCATCGGTGTCCGTGGTGAAGTCATTGTCTTCAGTGTTGAAGATGGACTTGGCAACGTATGCTGACTTGCAACGCCAGAATCGGACTCGTCCTCAGACTCCACCTCCGCCTCCTCAGAAGCGGACTCCTCCTCTGAATCCATTTCCTTGCCAACAAACGCACGTGTCTTGCCAGATGAGATCTTCTTGTGTGATGAAGACTTTGAGGAAGACTTGGAAGAAGACTTTGAGTATTTCTTCTTCTTCTTATCGTCAGAGTCATATTCCTTGCTATTCTTCTTCTTTTTGTTCTCATTGTCCCACTGCAGACACTCAGAGATGAAGTGGCCAGGTTTCTTGCACTTGTGACATGTTTTCTTCTTGTAGTCATGAGCAGAAGCTTCATCATTCCTTGAGCTTGATCGTGAAGACTTTCTGAAACCTTTCTTCTTGGTGAATTTTTGGAACTTCTTCACAAGCATAGCAAGTTCCCTTCCAATGTCTCCAGGATCATCAGAACTGCTGTCAGATTCTTCTTCAGATGAGGAGACAACTTTTGCCTTCAAGGCACGAGTTCACCCATATTTTGGACCGTAGATATCTCTTTTCTCAGAAAGCTGAAACTCATGTGTGTTGAGCCTCTCAAGTATGTCAGACGGATCGAGTGTCTTGAAATCAGGACGTTCTTGAATCATCAGGGCTAGGGTGTCAAACGAACTGTCAAGTGATCTCAGTAGTGTCTTGATGACTTCATGCTTGGTAATCTCAGTAGTGCCGAGGGCTTGAAGCTCATTTGTGATGTCAGTGAGTCGATCAAACGTGAGCTGGACATTCTCATTGTCATTTCGCTTGAAGCAGTTGAATAGGTTGCGAAGAACACTGATTCTCTGATCTCTCTGGGTTGAGACGCCTTCGTTGACCTTGGAGAACCAGTCCCAGACTAGCTTAGATGTTTCCAAAGCACTCACACGGCCATACTGTCCTTTGGTCAGATGACCACAGATGATATTCTTGGCAGTAGAGTCCAGTAGAACGAACTTCTTGACATCAGCAGCAGTGACACCTTCTCCAGCCTTGGGAATGCCGTTCTTGATGACATACCATAGGTCGACGTCAATGGCTTCAAGATGCATGTGCATCTTATTCTTCCAGTAGGGATATTCAGTTCCATCAAAGACGGGGCACGCAGCGGAGACTTTAATTATCCCTACTGTCGACATAGCTAAAATTCCAGGTGGTTAAACCGAATCACACAGAACAAGGGAGTACCTTGCTCTGATACCAATTGAAAGTGCGTTATATCGACTAGAGGGGGGGGGGAGGGTGAATAGGAGTTTTTTATTAAAGTCTTCAAAGCGTGGAAGTTTTGGAGACAAACGATAGAAATAAACCTATTACCATGCAGCGGAAGGTAGACTACACTAGGCAAACCATAGTCAAGTATTCAATGGAGTGAGAGCACAATGACTAATAGCACCAATGTAGTAAGGATTAGGTAGGAAGATATTATGAAGCCAAACAGAACATGCAGTCACTCAGTGAAGACAAAAGATAGTGCAATCATACAATGACTTCACAAGGAGTAACAGTAAGTAAAGGGAAGGGAAGGATGAAACCAGTGACTCGTTGAAGACAATGATTTGTTGGACCAGTTCCAGTTGCTGTGACAACTGTACGTCTGGTTGGGCGGCTAGGTATTTAAACCTGAGGACACACAGTCCCGGACACCCAGTCCTGAACACGCAGCTCAGGACACCCAGTCCTCACCGTATTCCCCTTGAGCTAAGGTCACACAGACCTCGCCCAATCACTCTGGTAAGTCTTCAACATAGACTCCCAAACCTTCACAGACTTCGTTCATCGGCGATCCACAATGTCTCATGGATGCTCAGAACGCGATGCCTAACCAGCTGGAGGATTCACAGTCCTCAAGTGTAATAAGTCTTCAGATCACCCAGACAAGAAGACTTAAGTGATGCCTAACTCTCTTTGGCTCTGGGTGGTTAGGGCTTTATCCTCGCAAGGAATTCTCTCTCAAAGGCTTCGAGGTGGGTTGCTCTCAAACGACAAAAGCCATACTCTAACTCTGAGCAGCCAACCGTTTATGGTTGTAGGGGGTGGGCTATTTATAGCCACTAGGAAACCTGACCTGATTTGTCCGAAATGACCCTGGGTCACTAAGGAACTGACACGTGTTCCAATGGTCAGATTTCAAACTCACACGGCAACTTTACTTGGGCTACAAGCAAAGCTAACTTGTCCGACTCTGGACAAGATTCGCTCTCATAGTCTTCACTCGAAGATATAGGTTTTGGTTAAGCATCACTTCAGTCATTCTGACTGGTTCTCTTGGACCCCACTTAACAGTACGGTGGTTCCTATGACTCAACAAAGAAGAAAAAGAACTACGAAAGATCTAAGTCTTCGAGCTCCATAGGCTTCATGCAATGTCTTCTCTTGTCATAGTCTTCATTGTGAATATCTTCATATACCACCTTTGACATCAATGTCTTCATACATTTTTAGGGGTCATCTCTGGTAGGAAAACCGAATCAATGAGGGACTTCTACCTGTGTTATCCTGCAATTCTCACAAACACACTAGTCCCTCAACTAGGTTTGTCGTCAATACTCCAAAACCAACTAGGGGTGGCACTAGATGCACTTACACCAATGAAGGGCTTCCTCAAAATTGCCCTAGGTCTTCGTGAGAAAGCAAGTTGGATGCACACCCACTAGTTTCTTTTGTTGAGCTTTCATACATTTATAGCTCTAGTGCATCCGTTGCATGGCAATCCCAACTCACTCACATTGATATCTATTGATGGGCATCTCCATAGCCCATTGATACGCCTAGTTGATGTGAGACTATCTTCCCCTCTTTTTTGTCTTCTCCACAACCACCATTCTATTCCACCTATAGTGCTATATCCATGGCTCACGCTCATGTATTGCGTGAAGATTGAAAAAGTTTTGAAAAAGTTATACTATGAAACAATTGCTTGGCTTGTCATCGGGTTTGTGCATGATTTTAATACTTTGTGTGGTGAAGATGGAGCATAGACAGACTATATGATTTTGTAGGGATAACTTTCTTTGGCCATGTTATTTTGAGAAGACATAATTGCTTTGTTAGTATGCTTGAAGTATTATTATTTTTTATGTCAATATAAACTTTTGTCTTGAATCTTTCTAATGTGAATATTCATACCACAATTAAGAAGATTTGCATTGAAATTATGCCAAGTAGCACTCCGCATCAAAAATTCTTTTTTTTGTCATTTACCTACTCAAGGACGAGCAAGAATTAAGCTTGGGGATGCCTGATACGTCTCCAACGTATCTATAATTTTTGATTGCTCCATGCTATATTATCTACTGTTTTGGACTATATTGGGCTTTATTTTCCACTTTTATATTATTTTTGGAACTAACCTATTAACAGGAGGGCCAGCCCAGAATTGCTATTTTTTGCCTATTTCAGTGTTTCGAAGAAACGGAATATCAAACGGAGTCCAAACGGAATAAAATCTTCGGGAACGTGATTTTCTCACCGAACGTGATCCAGGAGACTTGGACCCTGCTCCAAGGAACAAAAGAGGCGGTCACGAGGGTGGGGGGCACCCCCCTAGGGCGCGCCCCTGCCTTGTGGGCCCCTCGTTGCTCCTCTGGCGTACTTATTCCTCCTATATATACACACGTACCCCCAAACGATCAGAACTGGAGCCAAAAACCTAATTCCACAGCCGCAACTTTCTGTATCCACGAGATCCCATCTTGGGGCCTGTTCCGGAGCTCCACCGGAAGAGGGCCGTCATCATGGAGGGCTTCTACATCATCATAGCCTCTCCGATGAAGTGTGAGTAGTTTACCTTAGACCTTCGGGTCCATAGTTAGTAGCTAGATGGCTTCTTCTCTCTTTTTGAATCTCAATACAAAGTTCTCCCCCTCTCTTGTGGAGATCTATTCGATGTACTCTTCTTTTTGCGGTGTGTTAGTCGAGACCGATGAATTGTGGGTTTATGATCAAGTCTATCTATGAATAATATTTGAATCTTCTCTGAATTCTTTTATGTATGATTGGTTATCTTTGCAAGTCTTTTCAAATTATCCGTTTGGTTTGGCCAACTAGATTGGTAGTTCTTGCCATGGGAGAAGTGCTTAGCTTTGGGTTCGATCTTGCGGTGTCCTTACCCAGTGACAGAAGGGGTAGCAAGGCACGTATTGTATCATTGCCATCGAGGATAACAAGATGGGGTTTATTTCATATTGCATGAATTTATCTCTCTACATCATGTCATCTTGCTTAAGGCGTTATTCTATTTTTAACTTAATACTCTAGATGCATGCTGGATAGCGGTCGAAGAGTGGAGTAATAGTAGTAGATGCAGAATCATTTCGATCTACTTGTCACGGACGTGATCCTATATACATGATCATGCCTAGATATTCTCATAACTATGCTCAATTCTGTCAATTGCTCAACAGTAATTTGTTCACCCACTGTAGAATACTTATGCTCTTGAGAGAAGCCACTAGTGAAACCTATGGCCCCAGGGTCTATTCTCATCATATCAATCTCCATCACTTTAATCTTGCTTTGCTTTTTTACTTTGCCTTTACTTTTTACTTTGCATCTTCATACCAAAAAAACCAAAAATATTATATCTATCAGATCTCACTCTCGTAAGTGACCGTGAAGGGATTGACAACCCCTAATCACGTTGGTTGCGAGTAGCTATCGCTTTGTGCAGGTACGAGGGACTTGAGCATGGCCTCCTACTGGATTGATACCTTGGTTCTCAAAAACTGAGGGAAATACTTATGCTACTCTACTGCATCATCCCTTCCTCTTCGGGGAAAACCAACGCCAAGCTCAAGACATAGCAATGGCCCGTGGTGAAACTGACCCATAATGAATAGTGTATCACTTTACACCCATTAACGACCCGTGGTGAAACTGGGTCGTAAAGAACAGTGTATCACTTAATACCCATTAACGGCCCGTTCTTCCGTTGGGCCGTTTTGTAGCGACCAGACCTCAAACGGTCCAACCTCTGTGCTCCAGTGTCATCCCTGGATCAGTAATGCTGACACCGCACAGTACTTGAAGGATTTATAACAGGGTAGCAATCACACACTTATTACATCAAGAGTCTCAAAAGAGAACTTATTACAATAAATATGGCTTAAGGCCATCTACTAACGATAACAACGGAAGGCTTGGAAGATAAGTGAGTCCATCAACTCCAACGGCATCACTGAGTATAGAACCACGACCTAAGGTACCTTAGTCGTCGTCTGAAAAGTCTACAACATGAACGTTGCAGCCCGAAACGGGTCAGCACATGGAATATGCTGGCAAAGTAACACATAGAGAGCAATGAAAGAGTAATGCTATATGTAGCGACCAGACCTCAAACGGTCCAATCTCTGTGCTCCGGTGTCATCCCTGGATCAGTAATGCTGACACCACACAGTACTTGAAGGATTTATAACAGAGTAGCAATCACACACTTATTACATCGAGTGTCTCAAAAGAGAACTTATTACAATAAATATGGCTTAAGGCCATCTAATAACGATAAAAGCGGAAGGCTTGGAAGATAAGTGAGTCCATCAACTCCAACGGCATCACTAAGTATAGAACCACGACCTAAAAGCACCTTACTCGTCGTCTGAAAAGTCTGCAACATGAACGTTGCAGCCCGAAATGGGTCAGCACATGGAATATGCTGGCAATGTAACACATAGAGAGCAATGAAAGAATAAGACTATACTATATGCATATTTGGCTGGTGGAAAGCTCTATGGTTACAGTTTTGCGTAAAGCCAATTTTCCCTACTACAAAGGAATAAATTTTTATTTAACTATCATGGTGGTTGTTAAACATTGAGAGTGTAGACACCCTCTCAATCCAATTAAACACTATCATTAAAAACCCAACAAAATTTATTAGAGTAGCATGATGAGATTCACATGATAATCCAAGTCCTAGATACTCAAAATGTCCATAACCGGGGACACGGCTAACCATGATTAGTTTATACACTCTGCAGAGGTTTGTGCACTTTTCCCCACAAGACTCGATCTCCTCCGTTGGGATTCTTGCACTACATGGTGTTTGAGAAACGGATGACTGAGACATAGTCTTTCAGAAGCGCTAGCACCTTACGATCGGGTAGACCGTTACACCTACTTTCCCCTACATCTGCTAGTCTACCACTGTAAGAGTTCACACAACTTAATCAACTATGCTAGAGCCCATAGTAGCTTGTGGCTGCACACGGAAGTTTTCTAGTATGAATAATCTCATGATCACTTTGAGCCTGGGTGGCGGTCCAAAAGAAAAATAGGCAATCGCTGGAATACCCGGGTGCCTCAATCCACCCAGATGTGTATTTAAGTTGCCACCTTAGATAAACCATTAATTTAACAAACTCACATCTGTCATGGATACACTCACCCAATCCACGTCTACTAGCATAGCATGGCAATATAAGCAAACGTAGAAGTAACTCCCAAAGATTTGATAATAACATGTAATAGGTACTACCTCATCTACTTCCCAAACCCACAATTTAATTAGATCCTAATCATGCAATGTTTGAGGATTGATCTAATGCAATAAAATTGGGTAGTAGGAGGTATGACCAAAGAGTTACTTGCCTTGCTGATGATCCGCAAAACCTAGCGATTCGAAGTAGCAAGCGGCGCACTCCGGGTACTCTTTCGCAAACAAATAAGCACACAATAAGTACTCAACTAATGCACAGGTAAAACTCAAATATGAGATCTAACCAAAAAGTTCAACTTAAGAACTCCGGTTGGCAAAAAGAATCAAATCGAACGAAGCAACGAAAGACAAACGGCGAAAGAAACAAGCTTCGTTTACTATTCTGGATCTAGATTAAATTTTATAGAAGCAAAAACTGGTTTGATTCGGTAAAACAGAAAGAGGGTTTTGAGACGAAACTCCAGGCGCTTGAATCGCCTGATTCTGATAAACGAGCGAAAAGTTATACTAAAACGGAAATCAGATCAGGAATCGCGATCAGAAAAATCGCGGATTAAATCCGAGAAAAAGAAAAACGAGGAACAGATTAACGAACGAACGTTCGTTATCTGAATCTAAACGAAGAACGCGTTCGTTAAAATGAATGAATGAGCGAACGCTCGCTAATTAACTAAACCAAGAAAAAAAACCGATCTATCTAAAAACGAATCTAAAAAAACCAAAAAAACCCTGTGAAAACCAACGGTTTTAAAAAAACCGGCGGGCGGTTCGACCTCGTCGTCGGCGGTGGCTAGGGCGGGCGGCGTGGCGGCTAGGGTTTGGGGCGGCGGCGGTTGGCGCGCTATATAAAGCCCCGGCCAGGCGGAGTCCTGGCCGGACACGGCCCAAGGTCGGTTCGGAGTTTTTTTTTAAATAATTACGCTCAGAAAAAAACAAAAGGAAAACTAAACGGACTTCAAAAATCCTGAAATAAATTTTCCCTGGCTTCTAAAATCAAGTCGCACAAGATGAACATTTATTTGGGGCCTAAATGCAGTTTTGAAAAACACACATTTTTCCTAAATTCAAATAAAATAGCAAATAAATCCAAAATAAAATCTTATTTGATTTTATTATTAAATCCTCAATATTTCTTTATCTTGGGAAAGTCATTTTATTCCCTCTCTCATATTTTTGTGATAGAAATAATTGAAGATAAAATAAATAAAATCAAATGATCCTATTTTCAAAATTTGAGAAAATTCAAATATGAAAATAACGAAATCCCCAACTCTCTCCGAGGGTCCTTGAGTTGCGTGAAATTTCTGGATCAACCAAAATGCATTATGATATTCAATGATGATCTAGTGTATAACATTCCAAATTGTAAATTTGGGATGTTACAAACCTACCCCCCTTAAGATGAATCTCGCCCTCGAGATTCGGTTTGGCTAGAAAATAGGTGAGGGTGGTCCTTCAACAGATCCTCCTCTCGTTCCCAGGTGGCTTCATCCTCCGTGTGGTTGCTCCACTGAACTTTACAAAACTTAATAACCTTGCTGTGGGTGACTCGGTTGGCATACTCAAGAATCTTAACTGGTTTCTCCTCATAGGTCAAATCACTATCCAACTGAATCGCTTCCAGCAGCACTGTATCTCTCAGTGGTATATCAACCATCTCCGCGTGGCACTTCTTCAACTGTGAAATGTGGAACACGTCGTAAACTCCTGACAATCCTTCGGGCAATTCCAACTTATAAGCTACTTCTCCCATACGCTCCAAAACCTTGTATGGTCCTACAAAATGTGGCGCTAACTTTCCCTTAACTCCAAAGTGCTTAACTCCTCGAAGTGGAGATACTCGAAGATAAACTCAGTCTCCGACTTCGTAAACTGTCTCCTTGCATTTAGAATCTGCGTAGCTCTTCTGCCTGGATTGGGCTACCTTGAGCCTATCGCGAATCAATTTTACTTTCTGTTTAGACTCCTTAATCAGATCCGGTCCAAACAACTGATGGTCTCCAACTTCATCCCACGACAATGGTGTCCTGCACCTCCTTCCGTACAAGGCTTCGAAAGGGGCCATCTTGAAACTGGATTGATAACTGTTGTTGTAAGAGAACTCTGCATATGGCAAATTCTCGTCCCAACTAGATCCGTAGTCTAGCGCACAAGCTCTCAGCATATCCTCCAAAATCTGATTGAATTTCTCGGTCTGTCCATCTGTTTGTGGATGGAAAGCTGTACTGAACTCTAGCCTGGTACCCAAAGTTTCATGCAACTGATTCCAGAACTTTGAGGTAAACTGGGTTCCTCTATGTGATACGATGCTCCTTGGAACTCCATGCAGACATACGATCCTGGTCATGTATATTTTTGCCAACTTGGCACTAGTATAGGTAGTCTTCACTGGAATGAAATTAGCTACCTTTGTCAAACGATCGACTACAACCCAAATCGAGTCATAGCCTGAACGAGTTCGGGGCAATCCTGTAATAAAGTCCATGCCTAACTTATTCCACTTCCATTCGGGTATTGGCAATGACTGTAGTAGTCCCGCTGGCTTCTGATGCTCTGCCTTTACTCTCTGGCACACATCGCAAACTGCTACATACTCCGCAATATCCTTCTTCATTCCGGTCCACCAGAAAGTATCCTTCAGATCCAAATACATCTTGGTATTTCCTGGGTGAATCGAATATGATGAATCATGGGCCTCTTGCAGAATTAACTTCCTGATCTCCTGGTCATTAGGCACATAAACACGGTCTTCAAACCATAAGGTATCGTGCTCATCCTCATGAAATCCTTTAGCTTTTCCTTTGCTCATTTTCTCCTTAATAGAAGCAATCTCCTTGTCATTCTTCTGGGCTTCTCTGATCTTATCCATCAAAGTAGACTGAATCTCCAATGCTGCTACATATCCTCTCGGAACTATCTCCAAACATAGCTCACGAAGATTTTCGGCTAACTCCCTTGGTAAATCTCCCATCATTAGGGTGTTGACATGGCTTTTACGGCTCAACGCGTCAGCTACTATGTTAGCCTTTCCGGGGTGATAATGCAATCTCATATCATAATCCTTGATAAGCTCCAACCATCTCCTTTGCCTGAGATTCAACTCCTTCTGCGTGAAAATATACTTCAAACTCTTGTGATCCATGTACACCTCACAATGGTTTCCAATGAGAAAATGTCTCCAAGTCTTCAATACATGCACTACGACTGCTAACTCCAAATCGTGGGTGGCATAATTTAACTCATGAGGCTTAAGCTATCGTGAGGCATAGGAAACAACTCTTCCTTCCTGCATAAGCACCGCTCCAAGTCGTCGACGTGAAGCGTCGCAATACACCTCATAATCCTTGGTCTGATCTGGCAACATCAACACAGGTGATTTAACCAAACGTTTCTTCAACTCCTGGAAACCGGCCTCACATTCCTCAGTCCATTTGAACTTGGTATCCTTCTTCAACAACTCCGTCATAGGCTTCGCAATCTTTGAGAAATTTTCAATGAATCTCCGGTAGTATCCTGCAAGTCCAAGAAAACTCCGAATCTCTCCAACTGTTGTTGGTGCTTCCCAATTTGTCACAGTGTCAACCTTGGTGGGATCTACTACTATACCTTCTCCGGATATAACCTGTCCGAGAAATCCAACTTCCTTCAACCAAAATTCACATTTGCTAAACTTGGCATATAACTGATGTTCTCTGAGCTTCCCAAGTACCAAACACAAATGCTCCTCTTCATTCTTCGAGTAAACCAGGATATCATCAATGAACACTACGACGAACTTATCCAAAAACTCCATAAACACTTTGTTCATCATGTTCATAAAATATGCAGGTGCGTTAGTCAGACCAAATGACATAACCGCATACTCGTACAACCCATACCTGGTGGTAAAAGCCGTCTTAGGTATATCCTGTTTTTGAATCTTCAACTGATGGTATCCTGATCACAGATCGATCTTGGAAAATACCTTAGCTCCTTGCAATTGATCAAACATATCATTGATCATCGGTAGTGAGTACTTGTTCTTGATGGTTACTTCATTCAATCCTCGATAATCAACAACCATCCTTAACGATCCATCCTTCTTCTCCACTAGAAGTACTGGCGATCCCCAAGGCGAAGAACTTGGGCGAATATAACCTTTATCTAGTAAATCCTTAGTCTCCTTCTTAATCTCCTCCAAATCCTTTGCGGGCATCCTATATGGTCTCTTAGATATTGGCCCTGTGCCTGGCAAAAGCTCAATCAAAAACTCAATATCTCTATCCGGTGGCATGCCTGGCAACTCCTCTGGAAATGCATCAGGGAAATCCTTCACTACTAGTACTTCCTCCTGCACAACTCCTGTTAATGAATTTACTTGAGTTCTTTTAGGCACATGCCAGGATACATACTTGATCCTTCTCCCTTCTGGGGTGGTAAGCAAAATTGACTTACTGGCGCAATCGATGTTTCCTCCATACATCGATAACCAATCCATACCCAGAATTACATCCAAACCTTGTGATTCCAAAATGATCAAATCCGAGGGAAACACATGCCTACCTATACTCAATGGCACTTGAAAACATCCCTTACTAGCCATATACTCCGCTCCTGGTGAGCTTACTATCATAGGGGTTCTAAGAACTTTGGTGGGCAGGTTATACTTATCCACAAATCCCCTTGATATGTATGAATGCGATGCACCAGTACTGAAAAGAACGAGTGCAGTAAATGACTTAACCAAAACTTACCGATTACTGCATCCAGCTGCTCTTCAACCTCCTCCACGTTAACGTGGTTCACCTATCCCCTATTGAAAGGGTTTGGCTTCTTCCCAGAGCTTCCATTGCCATTTCCATTCTGAGATTCAGGACATTCATTGGCATAATGTCCGGTCTTCGGGCACTTAAAACAAGTGACTTGGCTCAGGTCTCTCTTGGTTGGGATTGATGGGTTGGTACGGTTCTGGCCGTTGCTTCCTCCATTCCCATTACCATTCTTGGGGCCATTATGATTGTGCGAGCTACCTCCTCCATGGGTATGCTGAAAATGTCCTCCCGGTCTAGGGGTAAAACGTGACTTCTGCTGAGCTCCTGAATTGTACTTCCCTTGTCCATACTTCCTCTTGCGATTCTCAATCTGCTGCTGCCCTTCAATCATAAGAGCACGATCTACCAACTCCTGGTAGTTGTTGAAGATTGCTACCATCAACTGCATGCTCAACTCATCATTCAGTCCTTCCAGAAACTTCTCCTGCTTAGCTGCATCCGTAGCAACGTCATCTGGGGCATAACGTGCTAACTTACTAAAGTCCTCCACATACTAGCCAACTGTCCGCCCTCCTTGGCACAAGTTGCAAAACTCACACTTCTTCATGGCCATAGCTCCTGCTGAAACATGGGCAGTACGAAAAGCCTGCTGAAACTGGTCCCATGTGAAAGTATCGATAGGGAAAGTGGCTATGAAATTCTCCCACCATGATGCTGCGGGTCCGTCAAGCTGATGTGCGGCAAACTTCACCTTTTCCACATCTGTGCATCCTACCGTGGTCAACTCCCTTGCTGTCTTGCAGAGCCAATCATCTGCTACTATCGGCTCGGTGCTATTGGAGAACACCGACGGATTCAGCCTAAGAAAACGGACTAAGTGATCAACAGGTGGTGGTGGTGGTGGGTTGTTGTTGTTGTTGTTCCCCTGATTTTGGTTCTGGACTAGCAACTGCATCAATGTGTTTTGCTGTTGGATCAACTGGGTGAGCTCCGGTGGGAAGGTAAATCCGGGGTCACGTCTCGGAGGCACATGAGGCAAAAGCAAACAATTCACTTCATTCAGTCAAACAAGGGCATACAATCGATCTAACTATCGCAAAAGTGCTCGGACTACTATATTTACATGGTGGACTACTACTACTGTTGGGGTGGTCTACTAGAAATATTCTTCGGTTGCAGACTCCATGATATCTGCTCCAGCTTCATCAACATAGTCATCATCGCTATCATCTGGATCCGAGTCGGTGTCGTCGATGATGATGTAGTCTTCTGGGCGAATCTCCTTGGGTTCTTCGTCTTCTTCTACTGGTGTAGGGCCTCCCATAAATATTCCGATCTTCATTGTTAGGTCGGCATTCTTGTCAACTAGTACTTCGATTTCCACTTCATAATCTTCACGTGTAGCCTTGAGTTCTTCCTCCAGTTCCGTGATTCTTGTCCTCGCCTTCTTCAGATCTATCATGTCTGCGCACATCTGGTTCTCCTGACGTCGAATGTGCTGGTTTAACTCCTGGATAAAAGTTGCAATTGATCTGTCCTTCCTGGTGTTGATCATCTCCCAGTGCTCATCTCAGCACCCACAAATCTGGTAGATAGTATCCTTGAGATCATTACGGTAAACTTCTCCAATGCGTCCCATGGCGATGTGAGCCGCCATGCTCTTTCCTAGGCTCCAGGTTGGTGCATCAAAGGAAAACTCTATGGGCTTAGTGACTGGCATGAATGTCCTTCCTGGAACTTGAACTTGAATCATCCAGCGCTCCTCTTCCGGTAAAGTGGCATTGTAGGTTCTGGTGAAGCTTGGTACTCCTATGTTTAGATATCTAGTGAATTCCTTCAAGTGATGTCCAAAGGGTGTATCTTCATCCGGTTGCATGAACTTGTTCCTTGCATCCGCCATCCTAAAAGATTAGAAAAGATGAGGAGTCAGAATGAGAAGAGTGAGTAGTGATCTAGGGCTTTAGCTTAGTGGTCATGTCCTACAGTCAGCGTGTGCTCTGATACCATCTTGTAGCGACCAGACCTCAAATGGTCCAATCTCTATGCTCCGGTGTCATCCCTGGATCAGTAATGCTGACACCACACAGTACTTGAAGGATTTATAACAGAGTAGCAATCACACACTTATTACATCGAGTGTCTCAAAAGAGAACTTATTACAATAAATATGGCTTAAGGCCATGTAATAACGATAACAATGGAAGGATTGGAAGATAAGTGAGTCCATCAACTCCAACGGCATCACTGAGTATAGAACCACGACCTAAAAGCACCTTACTCGTCGTTTGAAAAGTCTGCAACATGAACGTTGCAGCCCGAAATGGGTCAGCACATGGAATATGCTGGCAATGTAACACATAGAGAGCAATGAAAGAATAAGACTATACTATATGGATATTTGGCTGGTGGAAAGCTCTATGGTTACAGTTTTGCGTAAAGCCAATTTTTCCCTACTTCAAAGGAATAAATTTTTATTTAACTATCATGGTGGTTGTTAAACATTGAGAGTGTAGACACCCTCTTAATCCCAATTAAACATCATCATTAAAAACCCAACAAAATTTATTTGAGTAGCATGATGAGATTCACATGATAATCCAAGTCCTAGATACTCAAAATGCCCATAACCGGGGACACAGCTAACGATGATTAGTTTATAAACTCTGCAGAGGTTTGCACACTTTTCCCCACAAGACTCGATCTCCTCCGTTGGGATTCTCGCACTACATGGTGTTTGAGAAATGGATGACCGAGACATAGTCTTTCAGAAGCGCTAGCACCTTACGATCGGGTAGACCGTTACACCTACTTTCCCCTACATCTGCTAGTCTACCACTGTAAGAGTTCGCACGACTTACTCAACTATGCTAGAGCCCATAGTAGCTTGTGGCTGCACACGGAAGTTTCTAGTATGAATAATCTCATGATCCCTTTGAGCCTGGGTGGCAGTCCAAAAGAAAAATAGGCAATCGCTGGAATACCCAAGTGCCTCAGTCCACCCAGATGTGTGTTTAAGTTGCCACCTTAGATAAACCATTAATTAACAATCTCACATCTGTCATGGAAACACTCACCCAATCCACGTCTACTAGCATAGCATGGCAACATAAGCAAATGTAGAAGTAACTGCCAGGGTTTGATAATGAAACATGTAATAGGTACTACCTCATCTACTTCCCAAACCCACAATTTAATTAGATCCTAATCATGCATTGTTTGAGGGTTGATCTAATGCAATAAAACTGGGTAGTAGGAGGTATGATCAAAGTGTTACTTGCCTTGCTGATGATCCGCAAAACCTAGCGATTCGAAATAGCAAGCGGCGCACTCCGGGTACTCTATCGCAAACAAACAAGCATAAGTAATCAACTAATGCACAGGTAAAACTCAAATAAGAGATCTAACCAGAAAGTTCAACTTAAGAACTCCGGTTGGCAAAAAGAATCAAATCGAACGAAGCAACGAAAGACAAACGGCAAAAGAAACAAACTTCGTTTACTATTCTGGATCTAGGTCAAATTTTACTGAAGCAAAAACTTGTTTTAGTTGGTTAAATGGAAAGGAGGTTTCGAGAGAAACTCCAGGCGCTTGAATCGCCTGATTCCGATAAACGAGCGAAAAGTTATACTAGAACGAAAATTGGATCAGACATCGCGATCAGAAAAATCGCGGATTAATTCGAGAAAAAGAAAATGATGAACAGATTAACGAATGAACGTTCGTTATCTGAATCTAAACGATGAACGCGTTTGTTAAAATGAACAAACGAGCGAACACTCTCTAAATAAACTAAACCGGAGAAATAAACCGAACTGGAAAAAAAATAAAAAAACGGATCTAGGTTTTCGAAAAAAACTGATCGGTTTTGTTTGCGAAAACCGAGGCAACGCCGGCTACCTCGGGCGGCTCCGGCGAACGACAGCAGGGCAGCGCGGCTCCGGTGCGGCGGGCGGCGACGGCGGGCGGCGGTGGGTGGCGGCGATCACGGGCGGCGGCGGCGGCTGGCGCACGGATCGAGGCAAGGCGGCGGCGGCTCCTGGTGGCTAGGGTTTCGGGCTGGGGCGCTGTGGCTCCGCTCGGGCCCTCGCGGCTTTTAAGGGCCGGCCGGGCCTGGTGTCCTAGTTGGACACGGCCCGGTTAGGTCGGTTCAATTTTTCTAAATAATTACGCGCAGAAAAACAAATAAAAGAAATACTAAACGGACTACAAAAATCCCGAAATAAATTTCCCCGGCTTCTAAAATCAAGCCGCACAGGATGAAAATTTATTTGGGGCCTAAATGCAGTTTTAAAAAACGCGCATTTTTTCCTAAATTCAAATAAATTAGCAAATAAAACCAAAATAAAATCTTATTTGATTTTCTTATTAAATCCTCAATATTTCTTTATTTTGGGAAAGTCATTTTATTCCCTCTCTCCTATTTTTGTGAGAGAAATAATTGAAGATAAAATAAATAAAATCAAATGATCCCATTTTCAAAATTTGAGAAAACTCAAATATGAAAATAACGAAATCCCCAACTCTCTCCGAGGGTCCTTGAGTTGCATGAAATTTCTGGATCAACCAAAATGAAATTAAAATATGATATGCAATGATGATCTAATGTATAACATTCCAAATTGAAAATTTGGGATGTTACACGTTTCCAGCCCATGTTATCTTTCGGCCTTCTCAGAGCCCATTTATTCTTGGGATATTTTCCAGCATTCTTTTACTTATGGCCCGTTACTGTCATTTTCTGCTTGTGGGCCAAATTCAGCCCGTGGTTACAGTCGGCCCGTTTGTGGTACGTTAATACGTTGGGCCGTTTTCATAGCGTCATCAAATACGGCCTATTAACGATGACCCGTTATGGTCGGCTCATGAACGAACGATTCCAACTCTAGCCTGTTTACGGCCAGAGTGCGGTCTGTTTGGCCCATGTTTGGCCAATCGATCATACTGCCCGTATAAGGCCCATTGATGATACAGCCCGTAGAAGGCCCATTATTTCTACGGCCCGTAGAAGGCCCATTGTTTCTACGGCCCGTAGAAGGCCCGCTGTTTATACGGCCCGTAGAAGGCCCACTGTTTATACGACCCGTAGGAGGCCCAGTGTCACTACAGTAAATATTAGCCCATGATTATTGTGGCCTAGTTTTAAAAAATAGATTATTGCAGCCACTAGCAAACCGCAGAAAAAGAACTACACTGACTACAAGCAAACAAATAAACAAGACAACAAGGAAATAAATAAGCAAGCAACTTACACTAGGCTATCATGGCTATTACACATATTACATCCACTGGGCATCAAAGCTCGCCACCGGTGCAAATATAGGGAACACAACAACATATAAACGCAGCAGCAAAACAAGTCCAGAACTGAAACCACTTCAGAAGAGTTCAAGAAACAATATCCTGGGTACCCATAATGCTGGCAAGATGCTTAGCAAGCTTATTAACTTTCTCTTGTCTGACGCTTAAGTCCTCCAGCGCTTGCTGTTGCACCAGAAAGTATGCATCTGAATTCTGCAGGGACTTCCTCAGTCCTTCGGCTTCCTGTCGCATAACATCTGACCGATGTCTTTCAACTTCAAGTTGAGACTCAAGAAGCCGAACTGATTCAGGCAACGAGTTCAAAGAGCTGGTGCCAGCAGTGGTAGCCAGTAACTCGAACACTACATCAAGACAGGACTTTGGGGTTGTCTCAGTGTCTTTAATATAGTTTTTATCAGCTTTCTTGGAGACCAACAGGGATGTCTCACTATCTTGAACCTTGTCTGCGTTACTTCCTTTGCCATTGCATAACAGGGTACTCTTCTCCAATATTTTATCCGCGTTCTAAAACTGAAACAAACAAACACATCTCAGGTTACAATGTAGTACATGAAACTCATTTTGGTAAACCAGTTCGGTAGTAAGGTGGACAGGATAACATCATGAAACAAACATATATCTATGTAGTATGGTCACTGTATGGTCTATATCACTCTAGTTTATGTTGCCAAATCAAGATAGATACAGTTCGAATCATATCTATTTAAGACAAAGCAGCATAGACATAATATAAGTGTGGGAAACTACATAGCAATAACAACACTTGTAATGTGCATGGCATGAGAACATAACTGTTTATTCAATTGAAACTGAAATCAACATAGAGCAAGTTACAACAGCAAACATCCAAACACGTTGAAGAAACAGGTTTAAAACATACCTGTTGCACCATTGGAGTTTCAATTGCATCCTTCAAATTTGAAATTAGTTGGTATCAGTAAATACAGTGACGCAAGAGCAAAGTAGTATGAACCATAGCTACGGAACCTGACCTGAGAACAATTCTTATTCTGCTTTAAGCATTGACTTCGGGTTCGGAGTGGTGGTCCTCATGATTTGGGCACTGTAGTTACCTTACTAACTGCTCCTATTTGGCTGCTCTGTGGTGGAGATGGTGCTGTGTCAAAGGGAACTGGGTGTCTATCTGCTAGGGTTGGGGTTAGAAGGGGTGTAGCTGGTTCTCTGTCCAATTGGGTAGGGGTACAATCTGCATGAGTGTGGGTTATGTGTGGTGGGGCTGGTTCTTGGGCAAGTACAACTGTGGTTCTATCTGCATCGATAGGTAGCACGATCTTTTCTGAAGACCGTGTTTTTACTCCCACAGATACTGCCATCACTCCCTCCAATTGAAATGGCTGATAAACAAGAAAAGTAATTGAATGTACAGACATTGTAAGATAGACAGGTGCAATGGATAGTAGGGAAGAAAACAGGGCATGAAATAATTCACATTTATGTTGTCTAAGCAAACAGAATAGCAGGACATAATTTCACATATATGATGGCTAATTAAACAGGATAGCATGACACAATTTCACATGTATGATGGCTAACTAAACTGGATAGAAAGGCATACTTCAAAATATGATGACTATGTAAACATGATGACATGATATAACTATATGATGTGTCTATTAAAGTGGTTGGCATGCCATAAATCACAAACATGCCGTCAATGGAAACATGATGGCATGATATAATTCACGGATAGAATGACATAATTTAAAATATGATGACTATGTAAACAGGATGAGATGATATAACTATATTATGTCTTTAGAAAATGGGTTGGCATGCCATAATTCAGATACATGCTGTCTATGTAAACATCATGGCATGACATAATTCAAATATATAATTTATATACTAAGGAAGTGAGCAGAGGGCAATCGCATATATGATGTGTCAACTAAGGAGATGGCATTCAATATTGTGTATATGACGTAAAAACTAAGCATTGCAATACAACATATGCATTATATGAGTAATATAACCCTGCCAAGTTTGAGCATACACCTTAGGGGGATAATAGGACTAGTCATCTGCCTCTGAATCCTCCTCTGAAGAGCTATCTGTAACTAGCAAGATATCTGCTTCAGCAGGTAGCATTGTCTGCTCTGAAGACCTTGTTTTCACTCCAGATTTCTCCATCACCAATTCAAATGGCTGATGCATAGGAAGAGCAGTTGAATATACAAACATTGTCGACAAAAGCAATGAGAAATACAAAAAAGGACGACATGATATAATTCACACATATGACGCTTGCCTAAACAGCATGGCATTGCATAATTCACATACATAGTGCATTGCAACAAGATAACATTGCATAATTCACATATATAATGTCTTGCAACAAGATGGCATTGCATAATTCACATATATGGTAATTAGACACTAAACAGGTGGCATTCACACAAAGCATGTCTAAACTAAGCAAATGACATAGCAATGCAAGATACCATACACACGATATGAGCAACATAACCCTACCAAGTTAGGGCATGCACCTCGAGGGGGGGGGGGAATATGACTGGTCATCTGTCTCTGAATCCTCCTCTGAGGAGTTATCGGTAACCAGCAAGACTGCGCTTCGTTAGATAGCATTGTCTACTCTGAAGACCTTGTTTCCACTCTAGATTTTTCCATAACCATGTCGAATGGCTGATGCACAGGAAGAGTAATTGAATGTAATAAAATTGTTGACAAATTTAACACATAATAAAAAAATGATGGCATGATATAATTCACATATAAGATGACTGGCTAACCAGGGTGGCATTGCAAAATTCACACATATGATGCCTGGCTAGACAAGATGGCATTACATGATTCACATATACGATAAAGAAACTAAACAGATGGCATTGAGACAAAGCATGTCTAAACTAAGCAGATGACATCTTTAATGTATACAAAGCAATGCAAGGCACCATATGCATGATATTACCAACATCAGCATGCCAAGTTAGAGCGAAGACCTCATGGGGTAAATAGGAGTGGTCTTCTCCTTCTGAATCCCCCTCAGAACAGTTATCTTCCTCTTGATTACAATCCGAAATGGGTGGAGGGGGGGCTGCCTTTGCTCCCACCATGGAACGACGTCTGCATGAAATTTTATTGCCATGCAAGGCTCGTCTCTTTTGCTCTACATGATCAGTTCCATTGTGTACAATAACTAGCATGCATAGGAATAAAACATAGTGAGATTATGTAAGGAGTGCATGCACAAATCCAGAGTGATGGTAGCAAACTATGGATAGACCCAAAACCAATGATAGTAGGCGGATAATAGCTTTAGTTAAAAAATACAGATAAAGGCTCCTTTAATGTTTGTTTGCACCCAACATGAAACTCATAGTAGACACCGGAGATTAACCAGATAGTAGACAGATAGTACTGATTGCTGCCCCAATATGTACACCACAACCATTTAAAAACTCAAGTTTCAGCATTAGTTTGGACCTGACTCGGAGTCTAATAGGTGAACACAACGATAATGTAGCATGTCATCATATTAAGCAATGCATAACATAAGCAGAGACGGAAGAGTGCGACCTCTCTTGCGGACCCGTGTAGTCCTCAAGGTCATCTGCTTAGTTGATGATGGTAATGCAGTTGTTGTGGCTGCCGGCGGCGGGGAAGAAGATCTGAGGCGGCGAAAGAAAGTCTGGAGAGCGGATCCCTGCTGTGGTGAACCCTTCCGTTGTTGGAGGAGCTGAGCTGGGGTGGAACACAGCGCCACAGGAGCAGGACAAACCACACAAGGTTTTCTTTGACACATATCTGTAACATAAGTAATTGAGTAAGGGCTTGTTTGAATTTGAGGATTCTAACAATGCAGGGATAGGAAATAGACATGAATAGGATAGGAATGCACGTGCAAAACAGAGAATTTAAAAACACAGGATTTCTGCCAATCTGGGTGTTTGATTCACAACAATTGGAAGATGAGAGGATGCAAAAAAGCATGGTGAGATTAAGTCAAACCACAAGAAAATGTACGGTTATAATGCTATTATGCTACTATCTCTTAGTCTTGGGTTGATGAATAGGAATATGAAAAGGAGGAGAAGTGGAAATTAGAATTCCTACGGTTTTTCTTTCAAGGAGACACTAAAGGAACTAATCCTACAGTTTTCCTTTGCTCCATTCCTTTGCACCAAATTCATGAAAAGTAATACCATAGGAAACTTTCCAATTCCGATGGTTTTCATTCACTTTTCCTTCCAAGCACTGGCGATTCTATTAGGCAGGCTTGAGCAAGGAAAATCCTACACTAAAAAATTTTTTTTGTGCCACTTCTATTCTTTGGACCCATGCCACTGCCATACTAGCTCAACTCCCAGGCCCATCGACAAATGCATAGCTCAAACGCACAGAGATAAATAATGATGGCATTCAAGAGAGTCCATCACGGATAGCTAAGTTGCCTGGTACCTCACTGCTTGTCATATAGTAGGATAAAATAATCGTACTTCCCGTTACTACGAGTGCTCAATGGACAATATATATAACATGTAGAGTAAAAAAGAGATGCAACAAGTGTACAACCTCTTTGGCAAAGCCATGTCGATCTCAGCATGATTGGGTTGGCCGGTGAGGATGGTCCGGTTGAGTTGGCTGTCCGAGGAGGGGAAGAAGATCTTAGGCGTCTGGAGATGGAGCCCAAGGTATTTCTCCGCTGTGATGGAGGGTTTCATCGTTGGAGCAGCTCCGGTGAGTTGTACGATGCCGAGGCTGAAGCAGGACAAGAGAGACAACGAACAACGTTAACCTGAGTGGAATTCTAATAGCATCTCCAATACATGACGTAAAATACATAACCACAAAGTGCTAGATGTAAAATACATCAGCCGCTCATCTCTGAACTTAACTGTCGAAACTGAATTTAACTGTCGAAACTGAACTTAACTGCCGAAACTGAATTTTGCTGTTGAAACTGAATTTTGCTGTCAAAACTGAACGCACTAGCAAGGTGAGGCTACACGTCGGTCGGCTGCCTTTTTCATCTCTGGTCAGTCGATTTTGCAGCCGTTGGATACGAAATCAAGGGCCTGCGGTTCATCTTCAACCTCCACCCCTGAGCCGCCAGCCACCACCAGCCAAACAGCAGCCCCCCGCCGCCTGCGGCCGGCGGTGCACCGCCCCGCCCGCCCCGAAAACACTCCCAACCGCCAGTCCGCCGCCACCCCGTCCATCCCTCTAGGCCCCCCGTGCTGAGCTTTTTCTCCGGTGATCCCCACGCCACCGCCACCGCCGGCGACCACCGCCCCCATCTTGAACCCTTAGATAGTGGGGTACCTCTCCGGCGAGCCCCCCTCCCCGCTGCGGCTGGTTCTTCCTTCACCCCGGCGAGCCCCCCCACGCCCTGAAAATCGACTGACCCAAAATTCGATTCAGTCGACTGAAGTGTAGCTAAATCGAAGCAGCATCGCAAGCAAGAGCAAGAGCGAGAGCAGTAGCGTGAGCAAGAGCAATAGCAAGAGCAGACCAGGCAGGGGACCGAGAGCAAGAGCAGAGCAGCAGCGCAAGCGAGAGCTAAAGCAGCAGCTCCTACTGATGTCGACGTCGCCGCCGAGGGAGCGCCACCATTGCAGGAAGTGGCCGGCAACGCCGCCGTGGATGGAGCCGCACCGTGTCGGCTCGGGACCGAGCGCCCGCAGCACCGTGAGATCGAATCAAGAAGAAAATGCGGCGATTAGTGTACAACCTCTTTGGTGGCGCCGATTAGGCTGAAGCTTCATCTGAGGAAACGGTGATGATGATGCTCTTCCAGTGGTCCAGGTGAAGACGGCGGTGTGGGAATGGAGGTGGCGCGAAAGACGAGGGGAATGTTGAGGCAGCTCCTTGGAGGTGGAGGACGGGGTGGCTGAACCGGCGGGACGATGAGATCGACGGCAGATCCTCATCCGGTACGGTGTATGAGGGATGTCAATGTGTTGCTGTGGACGACGTCGTCGGGGAAGAGGCTTCGGCTGGGTGGCGGACGGAGTAGGGTGTGGGGTTTCGTCGCGGGTTTTAGCGGCCTTGGTGTATGAATGGGTGGGCGGATGGGATGGCAGTGGGGAACCATGGCTTAGAGACGCGCTTGTCTGAAATGTGGGGTAAGTTACGAAAGTACCCCCACCGATTTGAGGCGGTTATTTTGGTTCAGGGGTACCACGGGCATTTCACGTGTCGGGATTTCACAGGAGGTGGGAGTTTTCGCGCGCGTTGTAATTTCGGAATAGCATGGCGCGGGTTGAGATGGAGGGAGTTGTCGGAGCACAACGAGACAAAGATATATCTTAAATATTTCGGGCTAACAAGGCGCGGGTTGAAGAGGCGGGAGTTTCGCAGCACGATAGATAGAGATGCTAGCTTGAATTTTTGGCATAACAAGGCGCGGCTTGAAATTTCGGAAGAACAAGCTTAACGTGTACCAAAAAAAGGACAATTTGCACCTCAACACGCACAACACACACACAAGCACCATTTAGACTAGAGTAAGGTACACGTGTATTGCACGCATGAGATTTGGCAACCAAATTATGAATAAATACCACATTATAGCATGCAAGCTTTGAGTCATATATGCATGATGTAGATGTTCGTTTAATTCTTATAGTTCATTTCATTCAAAATCATATAGTTTTTATAAGAAAGCTAATCTATTTTAAGATTCATGGAATTGTGCATCGTAAGACATAAAGTAAAAACAAATAATGTCAAATCATGTAGAAAAATATTTGGGCAATTCTGATATGGAAGATTCTAGAACAAATAAGAAGTGCTTGTGTTTTGATGTTTGTGCATTATGCTTAAGTTCAACCATGGAGTCTTCTAGATTATACATGTGGCGAAATCTGGTGGAATCTAGATGATATCCAATGGCCAGTAGTGCTCAAATTTTCCATCTTTGGACCATCAGATTCGCCTCATCCAACGGCCATCTTTCAAAGTTAAAGTTACCCGCACACAATATATATATAGGGGTATAGATATAGATATGTGATGCGAAAGCTGCCCATCATCTCCAATTAGAATAGTGTGTCCATGCACGGATGCGATGTGGCCAAATGATGTGTGCCATCGGTATCTCAAATTCAAATCAGTCTGACCTTGTTCAATGTGTATACATTACAACATGCTCGTTTCCAAACCACACCGCGCAGATCTCCGTTATATTCATGCATGCATGGGTTTCAAACATCAGGATCTCTTATTCAAATATTTGAATCCAACTTTACATTGATTATGACCTCACCTATTCTTTTACACCCACACAGTAGTCTTCTCTTTATAATTGTACCACTAACTTTCTCTCGTGCATGCATGCACACACACTACCAGTCGGCATTATCCATCGCACGCATGCAATCTTTTTCTTCAGGTCGGTCTCCCATGAAGGCACTCACCCACACACATCCCCCTCTCCATCATATCGGGCATTCTTTATCTCTCACACGTGCATGCGCAACGATTGATGTTCCTCTATGTATGTGTGTATATAGCTAGGTCTTTCATAGTTTTCCACACAAATCGATCAATCGATATATCCAGTGAGGTCTCACCCTCTTTCCCACGTCCACATCGATTAATCTATACCTCTCTATATAGGATTAACATATATAGCTAATACACCCACATTAATAATATATCCAACGGCCCCCTCTCATCATCCATTCCTTCCACTTCATCTCTCAGATGCGTGCACAATGGCGAAGACAGGGGGCAGTAAGGGCCCTGCCCCCTCCCCCCTAACATCACCATATATCGAGGCTAATATGAATGTGATCATTAGACAATTGCTGCTAAAAATGGTTTAAGTTCATGAGTTGACCCTCCTTGTAAAGGATTAGCAATGCTTGCCCCCCTAGCTCATTTATTTTTCATGGCCCCGCCACTGCGTGCAACAGCGCACGTGTTCGCCCCCTCTCTCTAAATATCGATCTCGCACTTGTGCATTTCTTCATAGTCTCCCTCCACTCGGCCCCTCGCACCATCTTCTAGCCCCCATCGGATTTTGCCACATGTACAATCTAGCATACTCCATGGCTGAACTTAAGCATAATGCACAAACCTCAAAACAACAGTGGTTCTCTTTTGTTCTAGAATCTTCCGTATCATAACTGCCCAAACTTTTTTCTAGTTGAATTTCCATTATTTGTTTTTACTTTATGCTTTACAATGCACAATTCCATGAATCATAAAATAGATTAAGGGCTTCTTTGATTCAAAGGATTCTCAAAGGAATTTTGGAGGATTCTAATCATTAGGAATTTTTCCTATCTTGGTTGTTTGATTCGTAGGATTGTAAACCATAGGAATTTTTTCATATGATTCATTTGCACTAGATTTCATAGGAAACATCCCATCCACTCAAACCTATTTGAAAGAATTTTGCATTTTTTTCTATGCACAATCAAACACTCGTACAATCCTGTAGGACTCAAGATGACATTTCACTATAATCCCATGTTTTTCCTATTCCCGCATTCTTAGCTTTTTTATAAAAACTAATTGATTTTGAATGAGATGAACTATAAGAATTAAACGAAGGGCTACATTAGGCATATATGACTCAGAGCTTACATGCTATAGTGTGGTATTTATTCATAATTTGGTTGCAAAATCTGATGCGTGCAATGCACGTGTACCTTACTAGTACTTCGAGTATGTGCAAAACACGTAAATTAGAACACCAATGGCACGCTACACAGTGCCTCTCTTACAGTTCATGAAGCCACGTGGCACATGTGGAGACGTTGTCACGACCTCCTTGCGTGGATTGATCACCATGATGTGCTGCTGGTTCCAGAAGAATGTACTCGTCCTCCCTGAGCCATACTGGCGGTACATGCATGAAGCGAAGATGTGCACGCACGCCACGCACGCACTCATTCCCTCGCACGTATTCGCGGGTACACGGGCGGACGCAATTTTGTACCAAGATCCACCCCATGTGATAATTTGATGCGTGTAAAGTCGTTCACTTCATTGATGGTCAATTAATACATCGCATATAAATTGAGTGGACGTGAGGGCAGAAGAAAGACATTATTACTCCACTGCGCGCATGCGAGTAGTTAAATCGCGGGTTGCTAGTAGTACTTCCATTGGTCTCCTTCGTATTTTGTGCCAATTTTTGACAGTAACATAATATTTACGCATTTGAGCAGTGTAGTACTTGAAATTTATGTTCCGCTAAACTAATCGGGAGCCGTTTCGGGCCTCGAAAACAAAACCATCAATTAATCTTTACCTTGTTCCCATCACATTCGAAAGCCTGCTCACACCTACTAGTATGTACCAAACCTGAACGTGTTCCCACTATGCAGGTATTAGTACTAGTGCTAGTACTTAGGTTATAAAAAGGGGAACTACCTAACCAAAAATTACTCTACCTTTCCTCCTCATAAGTGCTTCTTCTTCGTCCGTCGTTGCCATGGCCGGTGAGCAGAGCTCTAGGTCGAGAACTACTCGTAACAAGGGAGCGGCAACCAAGGCCGCGGAAAAAAAGAGAGGGCTCGCCGCCGCGCAGAGACCTCGAAAGATCTCTCACGGGCAGGCGATGGCTCCCAGGAGCGCCCTAGCCGCTGAGGCGAACATGCCGAGTCGGCGGAGCTGGAGTCGTTATACCTCGACGGCATGCCCGATCAGCTCAATAAGCACCTCAATAACCAGAAGGAGTTCATCCAAGGCTTGATGGAGTTGCTGAATGGGAGCCTCGACGACATGCCCACTGAGCTCAATCAGCAGGGGGAGTTGACCGCCGGCTTGGTGATGCTGCTGAAGAAGAGCATTGCCTCAGAGAAGAAGGCGACCGGCAAAATCCTGTGACTTCAGGAGGACAAGGAGAAGCTCTGCCACGAGATCGACCTATTGAAGAAGAAGAATGCCGGCTGGAAGAAGATGCATGAGAATAGTAGTTCCTCGATGAAGATGCTGCAGGCCCTCGTCATGGAACAGAAGGAAGAGTTGGCGAAGCTCCGCATCGAGCACCCGACTGCTATCAAGGTATGTAATGCGGCCGTGGAACAGATGATGAAGGCTCGCATCAAGAAATCCCGCGTCATGGACAGAATGAAGAAGATGGCGGAGGAGACACACAAGGAGATGGAGGTCGTGGAGGAGATGAAGAAGTAGTTACCACTCCGCGGCGAATTAGATCATTTGGGGTGATAATCTTCCTTCTTCTTTTGCTCCTGTGTTTCATCTTTTGCTTCGGGTGTTTCGCCGCACGTGTCACGTTCTCTGTGAGGCATGAATAAAACAATGTTTTTTTTGAGGGAATGAATAGAACAATGCTAACAATGAGATGACTAGCAAATTAGATTATTTTTTATCGCCATATGGCACTCGGCTGCCGTGTTTCGTGCTCCTCCGTCGCAGTACTACTCCAGTGGAAAACTTGAGTATACCGCATGGTTCTTTGCTCCTCCTCGATCAGGTCGTCGGCGCATTTATACGAGTAGTCAAATCACAAGGCCCCACCTTCCAGCAGTAATGAGCCGTCAAATCACAAAGGCCCTCGCTTCTCGTGAAACCGACCAAGCTAGACTGCCCCGCCCTCTAGCCTTTTAAAAAATGTATACTTTTGTACAGCAGTAGTATCGATGGATTGCGCCATGGAGCAAAACTTGAAATTAAAAAAAATGTGGTACATATAGAGAGCGCTCGTCGCCAAATTATGCATATAGTACTATTGAAAAGGCTAATCACAATAATGGTGTCCAGCACAACCCACCCCTCAAATAAAACTAAGAGGGTGCTTGGATACGTTTTAGTCCCATGACTAAAAGTAGTGGGACTAAAACATGCTAGCCTCTCCCATGCTTGGATCCAAATTCTAAAAAGGCTAAAATCAAGTTAATGAGCATTTATTATCCTCCAAACCCTCCAATCCAGAACTCGCCTGTGTTAAAGGAGAGGAGTTAAATGAGTAGAGAGAGGACTAATCCACATTTTAGTAGGGGTACCCCTCACTAAATTTTTTTAGTCTCAAGACTAGTTTTAGCCCCTCTTTAGTTAGGGGTGCTTGGAACTTTAGCCTCTTAAAGAGACTATTTTTAGTGAGACTAAAATAAGTCCCTTGGATCCAAGCACCCTCCAAGCATCCTGGAATTCTTTGACAAAACTAAGCACCCTGAAATTTTTTGACGACTAAATTGCTGGCTATATGATGTTGGCCATATATATAGTACGTATATAATGTGAAGAAACGAGTGGTAGTACTATACCAACTAAAAGATGAAATGTAAGAAATACTAGTATGTACGTACTGAAGAGTTAAAGTAACGAGAAGAAACATAACATAGTTCTGCTGGGGGCTGAGCACAACACACCCCTCAAATTAAATTAAGCACATCTGAAATTAAACTTTGTAAGTATTCCAGTAGACACTCCATTAGAACCACCATGAGCAACGACACTGCCACCTTACTCGGAGTCCTCATCCACGTCCTCGACTTCGTCCTTGTCCCTCTTCCTCTTGGCCGATACTTCTTTGCTTGAACCGCATACTTGGCAATTGCTCTTCATCCAACCCTTGTAGATATTGAAGCAAAGGTATCCATCCATTGCAGCGTAGTGGATGTGGTCTATATCTAGTACAATCCGCTGCCATGCATGACGATGGAACGTGTATGGAGGTTTCTCCAGTTTACCATACGAAGGATGAACCATGGCTCTTTCCAGGGTCAGCATTGAAGGCTGACGAGAGAACACCAGCCAATTCTTCTAGAGGTCGAAGGGGTTGCCTACAATGAGACCTATCCGATGGAGGACATCCCTGTTGTTCTTAAAGTCTACAGTAACGAATTTCACTGTTTTGTCCTTGAGGAAGTTCTTAAAATCCTGGCACTCAACGTCGGCATGGCATATGTGGTACACCAAGCAAACGTTATGTACGCAAACCTGGATCACAGCGGGCTTCTTCCTCTCTTCGTCCTTTAGATCCTTCTTTGGTCCCAGGACTGTGGTGTACTCAACATCTAGCCTAGCGACCCACTCATCATATGAGTTTTCGAACATGCATCTGAAGCGAGAAAGGCATCCTTTCACCATCGCGGAAGAACGGGTGTAGATGACGTCGAACTCATCGCCGGTGATGGTTCTAACCTTGTACTCACCGCCGATCGTGGAGATTTGGGACGCCATGGATCTGGGAGGAGGGTTAGGATTAGTGGAACTGCCGTAATGTAAATGGACGAGATGACTAGGAGCGAACCACCGTAGTATTGAAGGACGTGCGGGGACGAGTAGGAGTGAACTGCCAGCGTGCGAACGGCAGGGTAGTGGCTTTCCATTCTCCCATGATACGGGCTTCCGAGAGCCCTTGGATCTGAGATCGAACGGTTGCATGGCGTGATTCTAGACCTATGGGTGAATATCCTATCCTGGAGGGTTATTCTGCAAATTTTCAGCAACTTAGCATGCGACCGTTTGATCTCAGATCCAAGGGCTGCCAGCAGCCCGTATCATGGTCACGCCTACCACGACCGTCGCGTCGCTCGCGCGGTCGCGCCCTTGGAGATTTAACACGATGCATTAGGCTATCTGATGTTGGCATGTCATACATAGTCATCACTTAGTCACTCATACTACAACAAGGTTGGCTATAAGGTTGGCTATAAGTGTATTTTTTTACTCCTCTCTATCACTTTCTTCGTACTCCCTCCGTCCCATAATATAAAAATGTTTTGGACACTAGTGTAGTGCCAAAAACGTTCTTATATTATGGGACACAGGGAGTACTAGTATTTATTGCATTTGCCAAGGAGTGACCTCTTCCAATGAAATGGTGTTGCTAAGTTTGCTTCATTTAATTAGCTATAGACTCAAAATTGTCCTTTCACCTAGGTACACGCGCTTAGCACCATTTCTTCCTTGGGTCACCAAACTAGTCTCTCTCTTCTTGATTTACTTGCCACATCAGACTTTATTCCTATGTTGCTAGATTAAGCACCTGTAGGAGCAAGTAAAAGTAAGTACAATAGTGCGCTTTACATGGCATTTTTGCATATGTGGAGGAAAGAGAGGCAAGGAAAAACTGGAGAAGTGGGCTCTCTGTTGGAAATATGCCCTAGAGGCAATAATAAAAGCATTATTATTATATTTCCTTGTTCATGATAATTGTCTTTATTCATGCTATAATTGTGTTATCCGGAAATCGTAATACATGTGTGAATAACAGACATCAACATGTCCCTAGTGAGCCTCTAGTTGACTAGCTCGTTGATCAACAGATAGTCATGGTTTCCTGACTATGGACACTGGATGTCATTGATAACGAGATCACATCATTAGGAGAATGATGTGATGGACAAGACCCAATCCTAAACATAGCACAAGATCGTATAGTTCGTTTGCTAGAGTTTTCCAATGTCAAGTATCTTTTCCTTAGACCATGAGATTGTGTAACTCCCGGATACCGTAGGAGTGCTTTGGGTATGCCAAACGTCACAACGTAACTGGGTGACTATAAAGGTAGACTACGGGTATCTCCGAAAGTGTCTGTTGGGTGACATGGATCAAGACTGGGATTTGTCACTCCGTATGACGGAGAGGTATCACTGGGCCCACTCGGTAATGCATCATCATAATGAGCTCAGAGTGACCAAGTGTCTGGTCACGGGATCATGCATTACGGTACGAGTAAAGTGACTTGCCGGTAACGAGATTGAACGAGGCATTGGGATACCGACGATCGAATCTCGGGCAAGTAACATATCGATAGACAAAGGGAATAGCGTACGGGGTTGATAGAATCCTCGACATCGTGGTTCATCCGATGAGATCATCGTGGAGCATGTGGGAGCCAACATGGGTATCCAGATCCCGCTGTTGGTTATTGACCGGAGAGTCGTCTCGGTCATGTCTGCTTGTCTCCCGAACCCGTAGGGTCTACACACTTAAGGTTCAGTTACGCTAGGGTTGTAGGGATATGTATATGCAGTAACCCGAATGTTGTTCGGAGTCCCGGATGAGATCCCGGACGTCACGAGGAGTCCCGTAATGGTCCGGAGGTAAAGATTTATATATGGGAAGTCCTGTTTCGGGCATCGGGACAAGTTTCGGGGTTATCGGTATTGTACCGGGACCACCGGAAGGGTCCCGGGGGTCCACCGGGTGGGTCCACCTGTCCCGGGGGGCACATGGGCTGTAGGGGGTGCGCCTTGGCCTAATGGGCCAAGGGCACCAGCCCCACATAGGCCCATGCGCCTAGGGTTTGAGGGGGAAAGAGTCCTAGGAGGGGAAGGCACCTCCTAGGTGCCTTGGGGGGAGGGAAACCCCCTTGGCCGCCACACCCCCTAGGAGATTGGATCTCCTAGGGCCGGCCACCCCCCCTTGGCCCTCCTATATATAGTGGGGGAGAGGAGGGACTTCATACCTGAACGCCTTGGCCTTTGGTTGCCTCCTTCTCCCTCCCCAACACCTCCTCCACCTCCATAGTGCTTAGCGAAGCTCTGCCGGAGTACTGCAGCTCCATCAACACCACGCCGTCGTGCTGCTGCTGGTGCCATCTCCCTCAACCTCTCCTCCCTCCCTTGCTGGATCAAGAAGGAGGAGACGTGGCTGTTCCGTACGTGTGTTGAACGCGGAGGTGCCGTCCGTTCGGCGCTGGTCATCGGTGATTTGGATCACGTCGAGTACGACTACATCATCACCGTTCTTTTGAACGCTTCCGCTCGCGATCTACAAAGGTATGTAGATGCATCTAATCACTCGTTGCTAGATGAACTCCTAGATGATCTTGGTGAAACGAGTAGGAAAATTTTTGTTTTCTGCAACGTTCACCAACAGTGGCATCATGAGCTAGGTCTATGCGTAGTTCTTCTTGCGCGAGTAGAACACAATTTGTTGTGGGCGTAGATTTGTCAACTTTCTTGCCGTTACTAGTCCTTTCTTGCTTCAGCGATATTGTGGGATGAAGCGGCCCGGACCAACCTTACACGTACGCTTACGTGAGACCGGTTCCACCGACTAACATGCACTAGTTGCATAAGGTGGCTGGCGGGTGTCTGTCTCTCCCACTTTAGTTGGAGCGGAATCGATGAACAGGGTCCTTATGAAGGGTAAATAGAAGTTGACAAATCACGTTGTGGCTTTAACGTAGGTAAGAAGACGTTCTTGCTAGAACCCTAATTCAGCCATGTAAAACTTGCAACAACAATTAGAGGACGTCTAACTTGTTTTTGCAGCAAGTGGTTTGTGATATGATATGGCCAAAGTTGTGATGAATGATGAATGATCTATATGTGATGTATGAGATGTTCATGCTATTGTAATAGGATTCACGACTTGCATGTCGATGAGTATGACAACCGGCAGGAGCCATAGGAGTTGTCTTTATTCTTTTAATGACCTGCGTGTCATCGAGAAACGCCATGTAAATTACTTTACTTTATTGCTAAACGCGTTAGCCATAGTAGTAGAAGTAATAGTTGGCGAGCAACTTCATGGAGACACGATGATGGAGATCATGATGATGGAGATCATGGTGTCAAGCCGGTGACAAGATGATCATGGAGCCCCAAGATGGAGATCAATGGAGCTATGTGATATTGGCCATATCATGTCACGTTTATTATTTGATTGCATGTGATGTTTATCATGTTTTGCATCTTGTTTACTTAGAATGACGGTAGTAAATAAGATGATCCCTCACAATAAATTCAAGAAGTGTTCCCCCTAACTGTGCACCGTTGCGACAGTTCGCTGTTTCAAAACACCACGTGATGATCGGGTGTTTTATTCAGACGTTCACATACAACGGGTGTAAGACAGATTTACACATGCAAACACTTAGGTTGACTTGACGAGCCTAGCATGTACAGACATGGCCTCGGAGCACAGAAGACCGAAAGGTCGAGCATGAGTCGTATAGAAGATACGATCAACATGAAGATGTTCACCGATGTTGACTAGTCCGTCTCACGTGATGATCGGGCACGGTCTAGTTTAACTCGGATCATGTAATACTTAGATGACTAGAGGGATGTCTAATCTACGTGGGAGTTCACTAATAATTTGATTAGTAGAACTTAATTATCATGAACTTAGTCTAAAATATTTGCAATATGTCTTGTAGATCAAATGGCCAACGTAGTCCTCAACTTCAACGCGTTCCTAGAGAAAACTAAGCTGAAAGACGATGGCAGCAACTATACGGACTGGGTCCGGAACCTGAGGATCATCCTCATAGCTGCCAAGAAAGATTATGTCCTACAAGCACCGCTTGGTGACGCACCCGTTCTCCCTGCAGAACAAGATGTTATGAACGCTTGGCAGGCACGTTTCGATGACTACTCCCTCGTTCAGTGCGGCATGCTTTACAGCCTAGAGCCGGGGCTCCAAAAGCGTTTTGAGAGACATGGAGCATATGAGATGTTCGAAGAGCTGAAAATGGTTTTCCAAGCTCATGCCCGGGTTGAGAGATATGAAGTCTCCGACAAATTCTTCAGCTGTAAGATGGAGGAAAACAGTTCTGTCAGTGAACACATACTCACTATGTCTGGGTTGCATAACCGCTTGACTCAGCTGGGAGTTAATCTCCCGGATGATGCGGTCATTGACAGAATCCTCCAGTCGCTTCCACCAAGCTACAAGAGCTTTGTGATGAACTTCAATATGCAGGGGATGGAAAAGACCATTCCTGAAGTATTTGCTATGCTGAAATCAGCAGAGGTAGAAGTCAGGAAGGAACATCAAGTGTTGATGGTCAATAAAACCACTAAGTTCAAGAAAGGCGAGGGTAAAAAGAACTTCAAGAAGGACGGCAAGGAGGTTGCCGCGCCCGGCAAGCAAGCTGCCGGGAAGAAGCCAAAGAATGGACCCAAGCCCGAGACTGAGTGCTTTTATTGCAAGGGAAGCGGTCACTGGAAGCGGAACTGCCCTAAGTACTTAGCGGATAAGAAGGTCGGCAAAACAAAAGGTATATGTGATATACATGTAATTGATGTGTACCTTACTAGTGCCGGTAGTGGCTCCTGGGTATTTGATACCGGTGCAGTTGCTCACATTTGTAACTCAAAGCAGGGGCTGCGGAATAAGCGGAAACTGGCAAAGGACGAGGTGACGATGCGCGTCGGGAATGGTTCCAAGGTCAATGTGATCGCCGTCGGCACGCTACCTCTGCATCTCCCTTCGGGATTAGTTTTAAACCTTAATAATTGTTATTTAGTGCCAGCTTTGAGCATGAACATTGTATCGGGATCTCGTTTAATTCGAGATGGCTACTCTTTTAAATCTGAGAATAATGGTTGTTCCATTTTTTTGAGAGATATGTTTTATGGTCATGCTCCTATGGTGAATGGTTTATTCTTTATGAATCTCGAACGTGATGCTACACATGTTCATAATGTGAGTACCAAAAGAAGTAAGGTTGATAATGATAGTCCCACATACCTGTGGCACTGCCGCCTTGGTCACATAGGTGTCAAACGCATGAAGAAGCTCCATGCTGATGGACTTTTAGAGTCTCTTGATTATGAATCATTTGACACATGCGAACCATGCCTTATGGGTAAAATGACCAAGACTCCATTCTCAGGAACAATGGAGCGAGCAACCGACTTATTGGAAATCATACATACTGATGTGTGCGGTCCAATGAGTGTTGAGGCTCGCGGTGGCTATCGTTATGTTCTCACCCTCACTGATGATTTAAGTAGGTATGGGTATATCTACTTAATGAAACATAAGTCTGAAACCTTTGAAAAGTTCAAGGAATTTCAGAGTGAGGTTGAAAATCAACGTGACAGGAAAATCAAGTTTCTACGATCAGATCGTGGAGGAGAATACTTGAGTCACGAGTTTGGCACGCACTTAAGAAAATGTGGAATAGTTTCACAACTCACGCCGCCTGGAACACCTCAGCGTAATGGTGTGTCCGAACGTCGTAATCACACTCTATTAGATATGGTGCGATCTATGATGTCTCTTACCGATTTACCGCTATCCTTCTGGGGCTATGCTTTAGAGACTGCCGCATTCACTTTAAATAGGGGTCCGTCGAAATCCGTTGAGAAGACACCGTATGAATTATGGTTTGGGAAGAAACCTAAGCTGTCGTTTCTAAAAGTTTGGGGATGCGATGCTTATGTCAAGAAACTTCAACCTGAAAAGTTCGAACCCAAGTCGGAAAAATGCGTCTTCATAGGATACCCAAAAGAAACTATTGGGTACACCTTCTACCTCAGATCCGAAGGCAAGATCTTTATTGCCAAGAATGGGTCCTTTCTGGAGAAAGAGTTTCTCTCGAAAGAAGTAAGTGGGAGGAAAGTAGAGCTTGATGAAGTATTACCTCTTGAACCGGAAAATGGCGCAACTCAAGAAAATGTTCCTGAGGTGCCTGCACCGACTAGAGAGGAAGTTAATGACAATGATCAAGATACTTCTGATCAAGCCCCTACTGAAATTCGAAGGTCCACAAGGACACGTTCCGCACCAGAGTGGTACGGCAACCCTGTCTTGGAAATCATGCTGTTAGACAACGGTGAACCTTCGAACTATGAAGAAGCGATGGCGGGCCCGGATTCCGACAAATGGCTAGAAGCCATGAAATCCGAGATAGGATCCATGTATGAAAACAAAGTATGGACTTTGACTGACTTGCCCGTTGAGCGGCGAGCCATAGAAAATAAATGGATCTTTAAGAGGAAGACAGACGCGGATGGTAATGTGACCATCTATAAAGCTCGGCTTGTCGCTAAGGGTTATCGACAAGTTTAAGGAGTTGACTACGATGAGACTTTCTCACTGGTAGCGAAGCTGAAGTCCGTCCGAATCATGTTAGCAATTGCCGCATTCTATGATTACGAAATATGGCAAATGGACGTCAAAACGGCATTCCTTAATGGTTTCCTTAAGGAAGAATTGTATATGATACAGCCGGAAGGTTTTGTCGATCCTAAGAATGCTGACAAAGTGTGCAAGCTCCAACGCTCGATTTATGGGCTGGTGCAAGCATCTCGGAGTTGGAACATTCGCTTTGATGAGATGATCAAAGCGTTTGGGTTTACACAGACTTATGGAGAAGCCTGCGTTTACAAGAAAGTGAGTGGGAGCTCTGTAGCATTTCTCATATTATATGTAGATGACATACTTTTGATGGGAAATGATATAGAACTCTTGGACAGCATCAAGGCCTACTTGAATAAAAGTTTTACAATGAAGGACCTTGGAGAAGCTGCTTATATATTAGGCATCAAAATCTATAGAGATAGATCAAGACGCCTCATAGGTCTTTCACAAAGCACATACCTTGATAAGATATTGAAGAAGTTCAATATGGATCAATCCAAGAAGGGGTTCTTGCCTGTGTTACAAGGTGTGAAATTGAGCTCAGCTCAATGTCCGACCACGGCAGAAGATATAGAAGAGATGAGCGTCATCCCCTATGCCTCAGCCATAGGTTCTATTATGTATGCCATGCTGTGTACCAGACCTGATGTTAACCTTGCCGTCAGTTTGGTAGGAAGGTACCAAAGTAATCCCGGCAAGGAACACTGGACAGCGGTCAAGAATATCCTGAAGTACCTGAAAAGGACTAAGGAAATGTTTCTCGTTTATGGAGGTGACGAAGAGCTCGTCGTAAAGGGTTACGTCGATGCTAGCTTCGACACAGATCTGGATGACTCTAAGTCACAAACCGGATACGTGTATATTTTGAATGGTGGGGCAGTAAGCTGGTGCAGTTGCAAGCAAAGCGTCGTGGCGGGATCTACATGTGAGGCGGAGTACATGGCAGCCTCAGAGGCAGCACATGAAGCAATATGGGTGAAGGAGTTCATCACCGACCTAGGAGTCATACCCAATGCGTCGGGGCCGATCAAGCTCTTCTGTGACAACACTGGAGCTATTGCACTTGCCAAGGAGCCCAGGTTTCACAAGAAGACAAGGCACATCAAGCGTCGCTTCAACTCCATTTGTGAAAATGTTCAAGATGGAGACATAGAGATTTGTAAAGTACATACGGACCTGAATATAGCAGATCCGTTGACTAAACCTCTCCCTAGAGCAAAACATGATCAACACCAGAATTCCATGGGTGTTCGATTCATCACAATGTAACTAGATTATTGACTCTAGTGCAAGTGGGAGACTGTTGGAAATATGCCCTAGAGGCAATAATAAAAGCATTATTATTATATTTCCTTGTTCATGATAATTGTCTTTATTCATGCTATAATTGTGTTATCCGGAAATCGTAATACATGTGTGAATAACAAACATCAACATGTCCCTAGTGAGCCTCTAGTTGACTAGCTCGTTGATCAACAGATAGTCATGGTTTCCTGACTATGGACACTGGATGTCATTGATAACGAGATCACATCATTAGGAGAATGATGTGATGGACAAGACCCAATCCTAAACATAGCACAAGATCGTATAGTTCGTTTGCTAGAGTTTTCCAATGTCAAGTATATTTTCCTTAGACCATGAGATCGTGTAACTCCCGGATACCGTAGGAGTGCTTTGGGTATGCCAAACATCACAACGTAACTGGGTGACTATAAAGGTAGACTACGGGTATCTCCGAAAGTGTCTGTTGGGTGACATGGATCAAGACTGGGATTTGTCACTCCGTATGACGGAGAGGTATCACTGGGCCCACTCGGTAATGCATCATCATAATGAGCTCAGAGTGACCAAGTGTCTGGTCACGGGATCATGCATTATGGTACGAGTAAAGTGACTTGCCGGTAACGAGATTGAACGAGGTATTGGGATACCGACGATCGAATCTCGGGCAAGTAACATATCGATAGACAAAGGGAATAGCGTACGGGGTTGATAGAATCCTCGACATCGTGGTTCATCCGATGATATCATCGTGGAGCATGTGGGAGCCAACATGGGTATCCAGATCCCGCTGTTGGTTATTGACCGGAGAGTCGTCTCGGTCATGTCTGCTTGTCTCCCGAACCCGTAGGGTCTACACACTTAAGGTTCAGTTACGCTAGGGTTGTAGGGATATGTATATGCAGTAACCCGAATGTTGTTCGGAGTCCCGGATGAGATCCCGGACGTCACGAGGAGTCCCGGAATGGTCCGGAGGTAAAGATTTATATATGGGAAGTCCTGTTTCGGGCATCGGGACAAGTTTCGGGGTTATCGGTATTGTACCGGGACCACCAGAAGGGTCCCGGGGGTCCACCGGGTGGGTCCACCTGTCCCGTGGGGGCCACATGGGCTGTAGGGGGTGCGCCTTGGCCTAATGGGCCAAGGGCACCAGCCCCACATAGGCCCATGCGCCTAGGGTTTGAGGGGGAAAGAGTCCTAGGAGGGGAAGGCACCTCCTAGGTGCCTTGGGGGGAGGGAAACCCCCTTGGCCGCCGCACCCCCTAGGAGATTGGATCTCCTAGGGCCGGCCACCCCCCCTTGGCCCTCCTATATATAGTGGGGGAGAGGAGGGACTTCATACCTGAACGCCTTGGCCTTTGGTTGCCTCCTTCTCCCTCCCCAACACCTCCTCCACCTCCATAGTGCTTAGCGAAGCTCTGCCGGAGTACTGCAGCTCCATCAACACCACGCCGTCGTGCTGCTGCTGGTGCCATCTCCCTCAACCTCTCCTCCCTCCCTTGCTGGATCAAGAAGGAGGAGACGTGGCTGTTCCGTACGTGTGTTGAACGCGGAGGTGCCGTCCGTTCGGCGCTGGTCATCGGTGATTTGGATCACGTCGAGTACGACTACATCATCACCGTTCTTTTGAACGCTTCCGCTCGCGATCTACAAAGGTATGTAGGTGCATCTAATCACTCGTTGCTATATGAACTCCTAGATGATCTTGGTGAAACGAGTAGGAAAATTTTTGTTTTCTGCAACGTTCACCAACACTCTCATGCAAGAGCTAGCCTCTACTACATGGTGGAGCATTGGGAGAGGCACCTGTATGGAGGTGGTCAGGAATCGGGAGACTCACGCCGGTAGTAGCGCCACAGTTAAAATGATAATGGCAAGTCAAATCACGGGGCCCCACCTGTCCAGCAGTAACTCGCTGTCAAATCACACAGCCCTACGTTTGCAGCAGCCTACTCCCTCGTCTTCTCGCGTCTCTGTCGAACCGACTAGGCGGAACTGCCCCGCCGCCTACCGCGCAGGAAAAGCCCCGCCCTCGACTTTTAAATAGTATACAGTATACTAATTTTGTATCCATGGATTGCGCCCGCGCCATGGAGCAAAGCATCTAGAAAACGGAGGAGAGAAGGTGGTCTTGCAATAGAGAAGAGGGAGAGGCGAGACGGTGGTTTTGGAATGGAGATGATGGAGAGGAGAGGAGGTGGTTTTGCAATGGAGAAGATCAGAAGAGGGAGAGGCGAGACAGTGGTTTTGGAATGGAGATGATGGAGAGGAGAGGAGGTGGTTTTGCAATGGAGAAGAGGGAGAGGAGTGTGCGACAGCGATTTAGGATTGGACGAGAGGGCCGGAGCGCTGTGACTGGATCAAAATCAAAATCAATTTACCCTTCAATTAAGAAAGCGACCCCACATTAACTAGTCTCCCTTTTATTCTGGGTCATAATTGACCATGATTTTCGCACATAAAATATATGTTATACGTTGAAAAAATAATATAATTTGAAAGTACATTCAGATATGAACCAAACGATGCAATTTTTGGTGACATGCATTCACATTTTGCTTGTCAAATACAGTACGTGGTCAAACTTTGACCCAAAATACTCAAAACAACAAAAAAATACTTCCAAGACCAGCGTCGCTCTTTCGCTCTTCTCCTCTTAAACCACCGCCGCTCCTCTCCTGTTCCAATCTAAATGCCGCGCCGCTCCTCTCCTCTTACATTTCAAAACCACCGCCCTCCTCTCCTGTTCCAGTCCAAAACCAGCGTCGCTCCTCTCCCGTTCTAATCCAAACCAAGCGCTGCTCCTCTCCTCTTCCATTCAAAAACCACCGCCGGCGAGTGAAGGTGCTGTGGAGAAGTAGATCGAGGGAGGAGTACAACCGATACGTGAGGATCACAGATGGCGACCCTGTGAATCTAGCTAGGATGTTGGAGATACAGTCTTGGTTTGACAACAAGGACCAACTAGCGGCGACGCCAACATCCATGGCCAAATATCTGCAACAGAGCGAAAAGGCGGCGATACTCCCAGAGGGAGTCGCACCGGAGTACATAGAGCTGCTCCTCTGGGCCATGGAGCAAACAGATTCACCGAATCCGATCGTGAGGGAGTGGTGGTGGGAGTATCGATCCCAGATGGAGCATCCACCAAAGATTGAAGGATCGAGCATCTATAGGGTGCCGTTTGTGAGGGTGTCCTGCTAGAGCGAGCCGGTGGAGTCTTTGTCGACCGAACCCAACTGCAAGAGGAGAAAAGTAGTTGGCCCGATGACGCTTCCCCGCCATCGTCTCCCTCGCCGTTCACATCATCTCACGGGGCGGCTGTCTGCCACCGAGGAATAGGAGGGGGCTGCCCCCCAGCCCAATTGTCAGGAGGAGCTTAGGGTTGTCAGTATTTGCAGGTTGTGAATTGTGTTTTGTGTTGTATATTTTGAGAGTACTTTCAGATATGAATGTCTTTTGAATTTCAGATTTGCAGTATTGAGCATATGAAGTATTTTATGAATTCTAGATATCTATTTTTAGCACTTAAAAAATGTAGTTTCATAGGAGTATAAAAGTGCAAACAATGTGATTCTCAGAGAAGAAACTACAAGTTTCAGTTTCAGATAAGAAACTGCAAGTTCAGTTTCAGATAAGAAACTGGAACTTTCAGAGGCAGAGCATTTATATTAACACGGCCTTTTCAAACAGGGTTAACATGTTGGAAGTTTTATTCATGGTCGAAAATGGAACTACCAGCCAGTTAACATCATGCTGATCAACATCCATGCATAGCACATCTTCATATGATGCACAGTCAAAATGCCCACACAATGTCGAGTGTGCGAAACACAGAGAAAACGAGGGACAAAGTTTTGGCAAGTGTTGGACGTGGTTTTGGGCTGCCCCGTCTAGGCTTTCATTTTTAACATGCGCAGCCCACGACCTCGGATGGGAGGTCCATAGGCCTGTTTGTATTTTCTTAGGGCCGTCATGTATCGACCGGCCTATGGACCTCCCATCCGAGGTTTTATTTTTGGCAGCCTAATTTATATTTTTTTTGAAGAAAACACAGAGGTCTGTTCTATATTTCTATATAAGAATAGGAACGCCAAGACCAACTTATGTTTCCCTTCTAACTATATTATATATATTTAAATTATTTTATATGTTGACTGTTTAGTTCACATAATTGGCAAATAGATGACCGCTCTCGCGATCCCCTTCGCCCCCGCCACCACCTCCCCCCTCGCCGTCGCCCCCGCCACTACCTCCACCCTCGCCGCCGCCATAGATCTCGCCGCCACCCCCGCCTCCTGA
>NC_041380.1:465944472-465970130 GCF_002162155.2 Triticum dicoccoides | reverse complement strand
AGAGGTCTGTTCTATATTTCTATATAAGAATAGGAACGCCAAGACCAACTTATGTTTCCCTTCTAACTATATTATATATATTTAAATTATTTTATATGTTGACTGTTTAGTTCACATAATTGGCAAATAGATGACCGCTCTCGCGATCCCCTTCGCCCCCGCCACCACCTCCACCCTCGCCGTCGCCCCCGCCACTACCTCCACCCTCGCCGCCGCCATAGATCTCGCCGCCACCCCCGCCTCCTGACTCCGGGCGCGCCTGCCCCCCTCAGCAAGTCCGCTCGCGCGCCCCATGGAGTCGCCGGCCATATCCATGGGGGAATGGCTAGAAGACAGGCAGATGTACAAGATGCATCTCCCACATGTCTACAAAGCCTTCCCGCGGATGCTCCAGCCGCTCAACTCTGTTGCGCCGGCGGTGCTGCGGGAGACTCGAGGGTGGAGATGGAGGGAGCGGGCGATGCGGATCCATGACGACGCTCTCTCCTGGACCCAGTGCACGCGCGAATGGAGGGAAGCAGAGGAGGAAGCTGCGAGGGAGGAAGCCGAGGAGGGACCGGATTCATTCTCTCACTCATGCAGGTATGCTCGGATGTGCAAGGATCATGTGGATTGGGAGCTGCTGAATCTAGCCCTCCGGATCTACTTCAAAGGAGGTTTCTCGGAGAAGCACATGATGCCCCACCCCAGGGAGCCGCCGATTGCGTTCGTTCGATGGGCGAAAGGAGAAGTGAATTCAGGAGATCCACACCGTGCTGCCAGATGGGAATGCTTGACTGGACTCATGCCCACCAGCATGCCACCGGAGCCGGAGCAGGTGGATCCCCTACCTTACCTCTCCCCCAAACCTGCAGAAGATTGAAATTAGGCTTGCAATCTGCTTTAATTGAGCTGTCTGGTGGTTATTTCTGCTTTCTGAGAGACAACATGTGGCTGCAGGATGAGAAGGAACCAGGAACTTCAATGAATTTCCCCTATCACAAAGGGGGGGAGCGCCGGTTGGGCAGTGGTACGGCCCACCTCCGCCCCACATGGGGGCACAATCTGGGCAGGCTCCTGTAATTGCCCAATATCAATCTGCTCGTGGTTCTGACTCTCAGATCAGTGGGAAATCTCAAGGCAAGAATCAGCAAAAGAAGAGACAAGACATGCAGAAAACTGCTCCTGCCCCCGCTTCGGGCCTTATGGCATACTCTGAGGTGATCTGCTACAACTGTGGGGAACCAGGGCATCATTTGGATAAGTGTGTCAAGCCCAAGAGTTGTTTTATCTATAAAATGGTTACCCATAAAGTTGAGAATTGCCCTATCAGAAGGAAAACCCACAGTTCTACTAGATATGTTGGAAGTGCTGCTCCAGGATTAGGGTTCTACCACATAGACCCACCTGATGAAAATGCTCAGTATCATGGCTCCCTGAAGAATGTGGGGATTGTTCTGGTAGAAGCTGGTGAACTGACCAAGCAGGAACTTGCCACTGAGTTTGCAGACATTTACAAAACCAACTGGCCCTGGCCAATCAATGCCCTAGATGAGTGGACATTCTTGGTCAAATTCCCTCCTGAAATAGATGTAGTTCAAGTTGCTGGATACCCCTATTTTGGTCTCAAAAAAGACAATGTTGTAGTCAATCTTGAAGTCTGAAAAGGCAGGATTGAGGCTAAAGAGGACCTCCAGGAAACTTGGATCAAGATCAGGAAATTGAACCCCCAAGTGGTGTGACTAGACTATGCTGGATCAAATCACTTCCACTCTAGGGGTCTTACTGGATGTGGATTCGCATCATAATTTCAAGTCATTCTATGGAACTGTTAGGGTCAAAATCTTATGAAAATACCCTCCAAAATCCCTGCTGAAAGGCTTTTTGGAGTTGGGAACAAAATCTACAGGCTACTCATTGAGGTGGAGTCCTTAACCCCCACTGAAACTGGCACCTCCACCAACCTCTCTGCTGGTACATATGTCTCTGCAGCTGAAACTGGTATCAATCTTACTGAAGATGCTGAATCCAATAGGAGCTCTAGATCTGAATCAGATAAAGGGCCTGCTGCCAATTCTGGGGCCCCTAACATCAGAGGACAGTCTTTTGGCCACAATCAGATGCTTGGAGAAACTACACCCACTTCAGCCCTCAAGACACACCTCCCTGATTCTCCATACACTCCTCAACTCAGCATCCAGGAAAAGATCTTGAATTCTGTGCTTGATGAAACTGATGGGTTCAACCTCCTCAGGGAAATGGAGCTCCTGGAAGATGATGATCTAATGGAATTAGAAGGTTCTGTAGATCTACAAGAGGATCAAGAGGTACTTGTTGAAACAACTGAACTCCCAAACAATTTGGACTCAAAATACAACTCTGACTTCCCTGCCCTTCCTAAGGAGAAGCACCTTCCCAAATGGGGTCCTATTCAAGCCACCAGAACCAGTGCCAGGGTAGCTGGTGACAAGAGAACCATTATTGAAAAGGCTCAATAGCTCAAAGAGGTTCAGAACTTGGAAGTGCAAAAACCCCAGGGTATGAAACACACTTTTTTCTCCAACTTTAATGATCCTTCCTTCAATTCCATTGCTGCTAAGATTGGTGTAGATGTTACTTCTCTTAATGATGGCATTGAATGCTCTTCCTTTGTTTACCCTCACCAAAACAGATCTGATGGCTCTGTTAGTGAGAATTTTTCTCTAGATGGTAGTTCTAGTTTAGACTGCCTTCGATAAAGTTGACCTTGATTTCCTTATGAAACTCCTAGAGCTTAGAGGTTTTGGGGGTAAATGGACTAGTTGGATCCAACAACTTACTCATGGGGGGTCTGTTGGGGTCAAGTTAAATAACTGTGAAAGTGATTTTTCCTTGCTGGTAAAGGCCTTAGGCAAGGTGACCCCATCTCCCCGCTTTTGTTTAATTTAGTAGTGGACGTTCTTACTAAAATGCTGAGCAAAGCTGCTGATCATAGTCTGATTGCAGGGCTCTGTCCTGAGGTCTGCCCTGGTGGCATCATCTGCCTTCAATATGCAGATGATACCATCCTTTTCTTAGACAATGACTCCACACATGCTAGCAATCTGAAAACTGTTCTAACCTATTTTGAACAAGTCTCAGTCATGAGAATCAACTACTCTAAAAGTGAACTTATCCCTATCAACATGGATAATCAGGAGTTAGCTGACTTCCTCTCTATTCTAGTCTGTAATAATGGTAACTTCCCCATTAAGTACCTAGGTATCCCTCTGCACTATGATAAAATGAGGAGAGAGGATATCCAACCCCTTCTGGATAAAATCATTAAAAGGATTGCTGGGTGGAGGGGCAAACTTCTCTCTTATAGAGGTAGATTGATCCTCATACAAGCTTGTTTGGCTAGCATTCCAGTGTATCTCCTCTCCTTCTTCAAGTTCCCTAAATGGGCAGTGAACCTCATCAATTCTCAGATGTCTCATTGCTTGTGGAATGATTTTGAGGGAAATAGGAAACTACACCTTGCTAATTGGGCCCTAGTCTCTATGAAAAAAGATTTTGGAGGCCTAGGCATACCTAACCTCCAAGAAATTAACATATGTCTTCTAGTGTCTTGGATTAAAAGATTCTATGAGGAAGACCTTAAACCCTGGAAGCTTCTTATTGCCCATAAATACCTAGGAAATAAACCTAATATTTTTGTCCCTTCCTCCAACCCTAAGACCTCTAGATTCCAGAGAGGATTAAAATCTATTATGCATGCTGTGAAATTTGGCTACAGATGGAACATAGGGGATGGGAGCAGAACTAGGTTCTGGGAAGATACTTGGTTTGGCACATCCCCCTAGCAGCCCAATTTTGGCCTATTTACTCTATCTGCAATGAGCTTAACAAAAGTGTCAATGAAGTTTGGGACGGTCAATGCCTAAAACTCTCTTTTAGAAGGAACTTTAGTGATAGTCTCATGGAACAATGGTTCTAGTTGGAGGAAATTGCCAAAAGCATTAACTTTACTGCCGAGCCGGATGCCCTGATTTGGCAGCTGGACAATAAGGGGAAGTATTCCTCCAGCTCCCTCTATCATATTATCAACTTTAGAGGGGTTCAACCCGTATTTATCCCCGCCGTCTGGAAATTGAGAGTTCCCCCCTAAAATTCATGTATTTCTCTGGCTTCTCTCCAAAAACAAATTGATGACTAGGGATAACCTTAGGAAGAGACACATCATCAAACCCCTTGATTGTGTTTACTGCTTGGAACAAGATTCTTGTTCTCACCTATTTTTTGAATGTATAGTTGCTAAACATCTCTGGGCCCACATTGAGGAATATTTCTCTAGTCAGATTGGCTCATCCTTTGAATTTGTTGCCAGATTCTGGATTGCTACCAAAAAGTGCTCAGTTTTAAATACTGTTATCTTAGTTGTCCTTTGGTGCCTATGGAAATATAGAAATGCTACGATTTTCAGTAACACCTCATGGGTTTCCATTCCACAGGTCTTGAGGTTGATCAGGAACATGGTGAGGAACTGGGCGATTCTCTCCTCCGGCTCGGACAAGGACAAGTTGATGAGCTTCATGGAAACCCTAACAAGATCCCTCCAGAAACCGTTGGCAATCACTTGTGGGTGAACAAGGCTCGACCTGCTCTGGGGCTGGACCCGTGGGCTCGTCTCAAGATCTCTAATGAAGATGATGGGCACCTGGCGCCGAAAAAGAGGGACATCCACCATGCTACGCCTTCCAGCCCGCTGTCTCCGCTTGCTTACTGGTCGCCGCAGGCTGACACGGCCCCTCGACTGAAGACCATGAAGGCTTTGCTGGATCCTCCTTGTGTCATTTGAGTGCTCTATCCGCTCTGCCTTTGGCATCGCTCGGGTGATTTGTGTTATTCAGAGAACTTGTTCATCCACCCCCTAGTTTGTAGCTTTTCTACCTTTGCTTTCGAACTGCTCTTTGAGCTGTTATATCAGAATATGTTGTGGTTTCGTTCTCAGCAATGGAACCGGGGAGATGCTCCTGTTTTTCCAAAAAAATTATTTTATATGTTATTATATATTATTTTTATTGTCATCATATATTTAACAGATACTTACATATGTAAGAAAACAATATCCCACATCTTATTAACTTATAAAAATAATTTCTTAACAAATAAAATCCTGGATTGTTTTGGCATGAAAATCCTAGTGATTGTGTACAAAAGCTTGGTAAGATTTAAGGACGAATGTAATAATATCACTTATTATTTAAATATATTTATAACAAAATGCTCAGCCCCTTTTTATTTTTTGATAATATTGGTGGCCCAACCCAAGATTATAATTAGAATCAGTCCAGCAAAATCGTGTATTTCGAGAAAGTGCAAATGGCCTGTAATTTTTTAGGAAATAAAATAAATGGGCCGCATGGACGCTACACTATTTGTTCACCCAGCCAGCTAATGGCTGTAATTCAAAAAAAAGATCAAATTGACTGCAAATTCTACCGCGCAAAAAAAGACTATAAATTCTGAAAAATGGGTTGAATATGTGCCACATTTTGGAGGCTGAAATGTGGGCCAATAGGTCGAAGCCAACGCAAGTCGTTGTCAATTTAGTCAAAAAATGATTCTGACATGTTACCCATTGGATTTACATCCAACGACCGGCATCCATCTTCAATCTCTCGTCTTCTTCCTCCAGCGCCGCCGGGACCACCTCCCACCTCCTGCTGCTAGCAGCTCTGCTTAGCACGCTTCGCTATGAAGCGCTACTCCACCGTTGGCCAGGCCATCCCTCCTCCCCTCCACACCTCCTGTACTTCTCCACCGACTGCCGAACCACACCGCACTAGAACCAGTTAACCCTCATACACCTCTCCGTCTGCGACTCTACTCCCGCGTCTTCCCATCTCCGGCTCGTTGCTGTCCAGTGCCTCGCCATCGTCCACCACCTTGGATGTGCTCAGCGCGACGTGGTCAACGTGGTCAAGGAACGACACCATCGGAAGTAGACTGTGCGTGGAGAGGCTGACAGCTGGGTCCACGGCCGTACACAAGGAAATGCCTCCTTATTACGCGCAAAATAATGATTCCTCCACCTGACATCTAGGACCCACCGGAAGGGCCTCTGTATTTTGTGAAAATAACATGCCCCCGCTGACATGTCGGACCCACCAACTATCTTTGCACGCAAGGAAGTGCCTCCTTATTACGCACAAAAAATGAATATTCCCCCTACCAGCTGGAACCCAGCATAGTGGGAGGCTGACTTGTGGGCCTACCAAGTTGACGGGGACGGAGGGCTTTGTCAACTTAGTCAATATGAACGATTCTAGCTCCTATTACCGTACGATGTTCATCCAACGGTTGTAGTGCTTCTTCAACCTCTGGTCTTCTTGCTCCAGCTGCCCAAACCAGCGTCGGTCGTGCCGCGTGCTCCTGCCTCCCGTGGCCGGCTGTGATGCCACAGAGGCCTCACCGCCCCTACTACTCCCACCACTGGCCAGACCATCCCTCTACTCACCCACACCCCCTGTTATTCTGCGGCGACAACAGCCTCACACCGCCGCCGAACCAGTGAACCCTCGTACTCCTCTTCGCGTGGGCATCCACTGCTGCGCCTTCCCCGGCTCCGAGTCATCCCCTTCCTAGTCCTCGCCGTCATCCACCGCCATGGTGCTCTCGGCGCGGCGTGGTCAACATGGTCAAGGAGCGACTTCCATCGGACGTGGACTGTACATGGAGAGGCTGACAGCTGGGTCCACGGCCTCAGCAAGTAAGTGCCTCCTTATTACGCGCAAAATAATGATTCCTCCACCTGACAGCGGGGACCCACCGGACGGGCCACCGTATTTCGCGAAAAAAATGTTTCCCCCTAACTGTTGGGACCCACCAGCTACATCTTCGCACGCAAGGAAGTGCGTCCGGGCAAAAAAAATGATTCGCCCCCTGACTGCTGGGACCCACTAGCTACATCTTCGCACGCAAGGAAGTGTGTCCGGGCAAATAAAAATGATTCGCCCCCCTGACTGCTGGGACCCACTAGCTACATCTTCGCACGCAAGGAAGTGCCTGACAATCGGGACGCACCTGGTCAAAGCGTAGGTAGCGTTGTCATTCTGGTCGCGAACGTGTACGTACATATATACTAGTGGATGTAGAGGCGCGCACGTGTCATAGTAGAGGCGCGTACGAGTCGTAGTAGAGGCGCGCACATAGCATGTACATGTACGTACAACGACCAGGGTGCAAGAAAGAAAATACGGCCACATATGTGTACATATGGGCGGGGTCTCGAACGCCTACTCGCGCATACGTACGACCAGGGCTCGTGTACATGGCTGGGTCGGATCGGAGAAACAACATCGTCGTCGTGTTCATGGGGAGGCAACGGAATGCGTCATGTTCATGGGGAGGCAACGAAATGCATTGTGTTCATCGGGAGGCAACGGAATGCGCTGTGTTCATCGGGAGGCAACGGAACACGTGGGAGCCAACTGGCTGGGTCGGAACGGAATGCATGGTCGTGTTCATCGGGAGGGCTTGGATGGAACAGGCGATGGAAACGAGGCCTGGCGTACCGCACAATGGATGAAACGGACCTCCTACGTTCGGAACGGGGTCCTGTTGATCGGGAGGGGTCTGACGTACCACAAAACGGAGGAAACGGACCTCCTACGGTCGAAACGGGGGTCCTGTTGATCGGGAGGGGTGTGGCGTACCGCAAAACGGACGAAACGGACTTGTGTTGGAGCGCTACGGTCGAAACAGGGGTCCTATTCATCAGGAGGGTGTGGCGTACCGCAAAACGGGACTCCACGGGATACTGTTCATCTCCACCGTCAACCTCCCCTAGCCTCCACGGGCTACCGTCGACCTCCCCTAGCCTCCACGGGCTACCGTCGACCTCCTCCAGCCTCCGCGGGCTCCTGTTCATCCAGCCTCCACCACGCGCTACTCCACCGGCTACTGTTCAACCACCCCTCCACCGTCTACTGTTCATCCAGCCCTCCACACCACAGGGTCCTGTTCAACCACCCCTCCACGGGCACCCCTCCACCGTCTACTGTTCATCCAGCCCTCCACCACAACACGGGGTCCTGTTCATCTAGAGGCAACGCCACCGCTCACTGTTCATCCAAACCCCCCCGCAGCGCTCACTGTTCATCCCAGAGGCAGCATCGATGGGCTTCAGTTAGCAGCAGTAGCGAAGGAATCGCTCGATCGGGTTCAGTTAACAGCCATCGATCGACCGCTCGGGTTCAATAACGCGTAGCCTGCAGTGCAATCGCTCGGGTTCAATTAGAACCCAACGCCTCGCTCGGGTTCAGTTAGAGCCAACGCCTCGCACACACGCGCGTACGTGTATGAGAGAAACGCGCATCGCTCGGCCCCCGACCTCCCACCGTAACCGGGAAATCCCCGAATTTTCCTTCCCCTAGCTTCTACCATGGTTTTTTCCGTCATGGATGGCCCAAAGAATGTCATGCAGCTGTGTCTCCGGCCCGCCCAGGACGAAAAGCCCGTTTTTTGTCATGATTTTTTGTCATAGAAGTAGGAGCCCACCATATCCAGTGGTACCGGGTTTCTCCGGTGCTTTTAGATTCACCCCCTATCCAGATAAATAAATTGTCTATTAAAGGGATGGGGATTCCTAGATCCAATCCATACCATCCTCCCACAGCGAGAATCCATCGAAGCGTGCTTCGGAAAAATCCATTCTAACATGGCCAACCACCACAACTCCTCCTCTCGCCCCCGTAGCCCTAAGCCCGATGATTGGGAGAGATGCTCCATCCCACACAGTCGATTAGTCGAACTGCACACTTAGGGGTTTCTCCCTCCAGCGTATATGGTTCCCGTCCGAGCAGGGCTCGCCACCTACAATGGCGGGGAGCAAGCGAAGAGCTTCCCCAGCCCCTCTACGGGGGAGCGGGTGTGCCTTGTCCCTTACTTATTAAGGGGACTTGGATTTCCAATTCATCTGTTCCTCCGTGGGCTCCTAGAGTTTTACGGCCTCCAACTGCATAATTTCTCCCCTGCTTCCATATTACACATCGCCGGCTACGTCGCCCTTTGCGAGTTATTCCTGGGCTGCTAGGCTCATTTCGAGCTATGGAAGAGGTTATTTTGCCTCGTTCCTCACACATAGAAGGGGTCACTTTATCAAGTGGGCGGAGCCGAAATATGGTGCATCGCCAAAACCGGATACCTTTCCGGTACTACGAAGAAGACGTCTGAAGACTGGCCTTCGGAATGGTTTTATATGGAGGACGTCCCCCTTCCGGACCCTGTTCGACGGGGTCTTCCTGAGTTCAACAATGCTCCTCTGAAGAAACGCCGAAGTTGGCGCCCCCGGAGCCCCCAGGAGGAAGACAACGGAGAAGTCCTTTACCGGATGAACCGGATTAAAGAGCTGGCTCAATCAGGATTGACAGTAATCGAGGTTATGTCAATATGCATAATGCGGGGAGTGCAGCCACTTCAATATCGAGGGCACCCCCTGTGGTGTTTTAACGGGGAAGACGATGCCACCCGTTGCGGGCGTAAGGGACCGGACTCCGCTACTGCTTCATCAAAAATTCTGTCCGAGTTGTTCAAGGGAGAGGAAGAGGAGTTCATCCGCATCAAGCCACGGGATGGATTTTCCATGTACAACCCTCCAAGATGGGTGAGTTATATCTCCTTACTCCCATTCTTCCCGTATTTTTTGTCGTTGGTACTTACCTTGCCATTTTAGGGCAAGAATTGCGAAAAGCTGTAAGGGAGGTCAACAACCCATCTCCACAACCAGAGGACCCTGACCGAGCCCTCGGTCCCGGACTCGAAGAAGATCCGGACATATTCGTGGAGCTGATAGACAGGCAGTTCTATCAACTGAGTTGTGATGACGCCATGGTGGCCATTACGGCCGACTATCCCGGACTGCTCCCTGCGTCGCACGTAAGAAAAACCAAAATCCCAACTCCAAAAAACCAGGATCCCCTTTTAGACACTTCACCTACCATATACATATGGTGTTTTACAGGGAAGGCATTCGGGACACCGTGCCGAACCCGCAGCAACTCGCCCACAAGAGGCACCGAGGCCGGGTAGGCCAAAAAGGAAGGCGGTCAGGACGGAGACGCTAGCGCAGAGGTATGAAAGAAAAAACCCCGCTCCGTGGTTGTCGTTTTTCTCAAAATGTTATGACGTCCATGTTTCTTTAATAGAAAAAACGCTCGCCGGAATATGTCCGAAGAGGTTGTCGATCACGCTTCCACCAGTCGGGCTCCAGGGCCATACATAGAGTTGGAAGCCGACATGGGGCGGACGCCGGATACTCCTCCTACAGAGGATGCGGATAGACTGTCCGCTACAAATTCAGAAGTGGAGAGCGCCATGAATCATAGGCGTTGCCAGGCCGTACTCCGTGACGCTTGCTTCTCAGTAGAGGCATTTGATGCCTTCAATTCTGGAGACGCGTACCTCCGTGCTGCTCAAAATGGTCTAGCCAGAGCCACAGACCAGTATGTAAGGGATGTACGGGTAAGTAAATCTGACGATTATGTGTATCAGTAGCCCCCGAGGCTTGAGACAGTTGACACAACTGATTTAAGGATCAATATTTGTGCAGGTTCTTACAGAGAAGAATTCCCAACTGTCTCAAGAGCTGGATGAGTGGCAAGGCCCAGCTGGAAGCTGCTGTTGCCGCATTAAAGGAGTCAAAAAATGGCCCCCCTGGTAACTCCTTTGTCTATTGCAAAGAATATCAGTACCAGGTAGTATGCGGCGTATACGCACACCTAACAATAGATGTTGCAGGTGGCCCCAGAGTGAATCCGGAGGCCGTGGAGGCGGATATGGCATGCGATGATCGGTAGCGAAGTGCCGGCGAGCGCGTGCTGATGCTAGTTAGGCAGGAGAAAAATGATCTCTAAGATGCCAATATCCGGCTGGGCGTGGAACTGAAGGACGTCCGAGCCCAACTTGCGGACTCCGTGAAGGAGAATAAACGGCTTCAGCGCGGCATTTTTAGTAAGTGCTTGAACGAACTTTGTAAAGGAGTTCGGGGAAGAAGCCTGCTAACAGCGTTATATCTGCAGGTATGCTGATCGGTCATCCCGCGGAGGAGATGCCCGGGTCCTCGGGTGATCTTCTGCCAGAGCTCTCACAACTGCATGAACAAGTTTGGCAGGTGATGCAGAGTATTGCCCAAGCCTTGTGGCCGTCCGCGTCCCCGCCAGGAGGCATGGGGGAGCTTATAGAGAAGCTGAAGGGAGCATGACGATGCTTCCGGTTATGGAAGATATTAGCCTGCCGACAAGGTGCACGGGAAGCCTGGGCTATGGTGAAGACACGATACACCAAGGCTGACCCAAACCACATGGCCGAGGTTGGACCTGTGGGGCCCGATGGGAAAGAGACCCCTGTCAGTTTAGTGTATGATCAAGTAGAGTCAGCCGCCAACTATTTCCAACAGGATTGTAGGCTAGACAACCCGTTGGATGTCATAGAAGAAGAATTTAATCAGTCTTAGTGACCGTGTAATTCAAGTGACATATGTAATGTCCCTAGCTGGATTGCAAATCATTTGTCATGGCAGACCTTTTCGCTTCGACCTCTGGACCCGATAGTCAAGAGTGTATCCGAATACCCACTCGGTTATATAAAAACTGGGGTATGCTTGGAAACCAGGCGTAGGGGTCATAAGTGCTTGAACAGACAAGTACCCAACTAGCTATGTTATATTACATGGGTAGTAAGAAACATCTTCCAGGGAGAATAGTTCTGTTAAGGGTTCCTTTCCTTGGGTTCGCATGCCCTAATGTGCATGTCCGAACTGCGAGGCGCAGGTTAAAAACATTTGGGGCCGTGTGTAATTTAAATGAAAGTCATCTTTTATTCACCGACCAAATATTCCCTTAAGAACGCTAGCTTTCGGCTTCACCCAGTCTGAGGTACACATCCGGCTGACCCGGCAGTAACAATCGCAGAGGTGCTCCCCTTATGCCCTAGCCGAATTAACGGGAACGTAGGGCATAAACACAAGACCAAGGCAACCCAGCTTGGCCAAAACTTAAGTCATATTGATGCATATAATGGCGAAAAAGGGTACATGCGGAAGAATAACACATGTGTGGGGCACGAAGCCCGGAAAAATAATTAGGTTAAGCTTCTGTATAGGAAGCCCCCAGGTATATTGAGCACGGTTAGCGCATTGAGATTGCGTAACCAAGACACAGGTTTAGCCCTTTAGGGCTTTGAAGAGAAAAGGGAGAAAGAAAGAGGGAAAAAACAGACGTGCAGAAAATTCAAGGAGCTGAGGAGACGAACATAGAGTTCGGCGCTAGGCGTAGAATCTTTGGAGTCTGGCTGCGTTCCATGGGTTTGGCTCGAGTCGATTATTCGATGCATCCTGCAGATGGTACGCTCCACCGGTCAGAACCTGGTCGATAATGAAAGGACATTCCCATTTGGCCTTGAGCTTGTTCTTTTTCTTCTGCGGTAGGCGCAGAACTAGTTCACCAACGTTACAGGTTTTGGCCCGCACTTCTTTGCTTTGATACCTTCGAGCATGTTGTTGATAGAATGCGGAACGGGCTTTTGCCATGTCGCGCTCCTCCTCCAGGGCATCCAAACTGTCCTGCCGATCGAGCTTGGCCTCTCTTTCTTCGTACATGCGCACTCGAGGAGAGTCATGAATTATGTCACAAGGTAGCACCGCCTCAGCGCCGTACACCATAAAAAACAGTGTGTATCTGGTAGTATGATTCGGCGTGGTCCGCAGCCCCCATAGTACGGAGTCGAGCTCCTCTACCCAATGGGTGTCTGATTCCGTTAAGGACCGGACTAATATGGGTTTAATACCACTCATGATAATACCATTCGCTCGTTTGACTTGACCATTAGTTTGTGGATGATAGACAGAAGCATAATCGAGCTTGATGCCCATGTTGCTGCACCAAAGCTTCACCTCGTCGGCTGTAAAGTTCGTTCGTTGTCAGTGATGATGCTGTAGGGAACGCCATAACAGTGTACGACCCTGTATATGAAGTCTATCAACGGTCCGGATTCAACTGTTTTGACAGGTTTGGCTTCTATCCATTTGGTGAATTTATCCACCATGACTAGTAAGTATTTTCTCTTATGGGTTCCCCCCTTGAGGGGTCCGACCATATCGAGCCCCCAGACTGCAAAGGGCCAAGTAATGGAGATGGTTTGGAGGGCGGTAGGTGGCATGTGGCTTTGGTTTGCAAAAAGCTGGCAACCAACGCAATGTTGAACCAGATGTTGTGCATCTGCCCGGGCCGTCGACCAATAAAAACCTGTACGGAAGGCCTTACTTACAAGGGCCCAGCCTGTTGTGTGGTGGCTGCCGAGTCCGGCATGGATTTCTGCCAATAGCTTCCGCCCTTCCTCTTTGGAGATGCACCTTTGAAGGACTCCGGTTGTGCTTTTCTTATAGAGCTTTCCCTCATGGACCTTGTAGGCTTTAGATCGCCGCACTATGCAGCGAGCCTCATTTTGGTGCTCGGGTAATTCCTGTCTAGTTAGGTAGGCCAGGAATGATTCTGTCCATGGGGCGATGACGGCCATTATTACGTGGGCTGAAGGTGTTATTCCGGTGGCAAAGCCTCCAATTGTGTCAGAGTATTCGGTATCTGGGGTTGTGGCTGGGTCCGGACTAATTTTGCCGGTGTCCCCTTCCCATACCACGGATGGTTTAAACAGTCTTTCCAGGAAGATGTTCGGTGGGACAGGGTCGTGTTTAGCGCCGATACGAGCTAGGATGTCCGCTGCCTGGTTGTTTTCCCGAGCCACATGGTGGAATTCTAGCCCCTCGAACCGGACTGACATTTTGAGGACGGCGTTGCGATATGCGGCCATTTTCGGATCCTTGGCATCGAAGTCTCCATTTATTTGGGATATTGTGAGGTTCGAGTCCCCACACACCTCTAGGCGTTGGATGCCCATGGAGACTGCCATCCGGAGGCCGTGTAGTAGGGCCTCGTATTCGGCTGCGTTATTGGAGTCCGTATATAGTATTTGGAGCATGTATTTCACCGTGTCTCTGGTGGGGGACGTCAGGACGACGCCAGCCCCTAGACCAGCCAACATTTTAGAGCCGTCGAAGTGCATGAACCAATTGGAGTATGCGCCGTACTCTTTAGGGAGTTCGGCTTCTGTCCATTCGGCTACGAAATCAGCCAGTACTTGCGACTTAATGGCTCGTCGTGGCTTATATGTCATGTCGAACGGGCGGAGCTCAATGGCCCATTTGGAAATCCGGTCCGTGGCATCACGGTTGTTTATTATGTCATTGAGTGGTACTTCGGATGCCACCGTGATCGAACACTCTTGAAAGTAGTGTCGTAATTTCTGGGATGCCATAAATACCTCGCATGCTATCTTCTGGTAATGTGGGTACCGTGCTTTGCATGGAGTGAGGACGGTGGATACATAATATACCGGCTTTTGAAGCGAGAATTTATGTCCGTCCGTCTCTCGTTCGACGACGAGCTCTGCGCTTACAACTTGGTGAGGTGCCGCTATATATAATAGCATTGGTTCGCCAACAGTTGGTGCGGCCAGGATTGGGTTGGCGGCCAGGATGGCTTTGATTTCTTCCAGTCCAGCCGTGGCTGCGTCCGTCCACTCGAAGCGTTCGGTGCGCCTAAGAAGGCGATAAAGGGGAAGTGCATTTTCTCCTAATCGGGAGATAAAGCGGCTTAAGGACGCCATGCATCTAGTCAAATTCTGGATTTGCTTGAGGTCAGTTGGAATAGCCAACTGTGACAGAGCTCAGATTTTAGTCGAATTTGCTTGAATTCCTCTACTGGAGACGATGAAGCCCAGGAGCTTTCCGGCGGGAATGCCGAAGACGCATTTTTCTAGATTGAGCTTAATGTCATATGTTCGGAGATTGGTGAACGTAAGCCTCAATTTGTCTATTAAAGAGTCGATGTGTCTGGTTTTAATGACCACATCGTCTACGTATGCCTCCACAGTCTTGCCGATCCGCTTTTCCAGACATGTCTGGATCATGCGCTCATATGTTGCACCGGCGTTTTTGAGCCCAAAGGGCATTGTGTTAAAGCAGAAGGGGTCGTATGGTGTTATAAATGCTGTTGCGGTTTGATCAGACGACGCCATCTTAATCTGGTGGTAACCGGAGTATGCATCGAGGAAGCACAATGATTCATTTCCTGCGGTAGCGTCGATGATTTGATTGATGCGAGGGAGTGGGAAGGGATCCTTTGGGCAAGCCTTGTTAAGGTCTTTGAAGTCGACACATAGGCGCCAGGATTTGTCCTTCTTTGGTACCATCACCAGGTTTGCTAGCCAATCTGAATGTTTTATTTCTTTATTGAATCTGGCTTCCAGTAGCTTGGCCAGATCCTCTCCCATGGCTTGTCGCTTAGGTTCAGAGAAACGCTGAAGAGTCTGCTTGACCGGCTTGAATCCTTTTAGAAAATTAGGGCTATGCTCGGCCAATCTGCGTGGGATTCCTGGCATGTCTGAAGGATGCCAGGCGAATATGTCCCAATTCTCGCGCAGAAACTCTCATAGTGCGGCGTCTACAGTGGGGTCTAACTGTGCCCCAATGGATGCTGTTTTTGTAGGGTCCATTGGATGGACTTGGAATTTAACTATTTCTTCCGCTGGTTTAAAGGAGGTGGACTTGGATCTTTTGTCTAGTATCACGTCGTCCCTGTCCATCGTGTAGCGCAACGCGGTTAACTCCTCCGCCACAAGGGCTTCGGATAATGCCTCGAGGGCTAGTGCGGTTGTTTTGTTCTCGGCGCGGAGTGCTACATCTGGATCACTAGCTAGAGTGATAATTCCCTTGGGTCCGGGCATTTTGAGCTTCATGTACCCGTAATGGGGTATGGCTTGAAAAATCGTGAATGCCTCCCGCCCTAGAAGGGCGTGGTATCCGCTACTGAATGGGGCCACTTGGAATGTAATTTCTTCAGACCTGTAATTTTCCGGAGTGCCAAATACCACATCAAGTGTGATTTTCCCAGCGCAGTGTGCCTCCCGACTAGGGATGATTCCTCGGAAGGTCGTACTGCTTTGTTCAATACGGTTGTCGTCTATGTCCATTTTTGGAGAGTTTCCTCATAGATGAGGTTTAATCCGCTGCCGCCATCCATGAGCACCTTAGTGAGCTGAAAGCCATCCACAATTGGGCTGAGGACCAGAGCGGCTGGTGCTTGGGCTGTTCAGAATTTAGGTTCGTCACTAGCGTTGAAGGTGATAGCCGTGTCGCTGCATGGATTTATTGCTGCCACGTGGTAGACTTCGGCAAGGCCGCGGAGTGCTCGCTTACGCCTATTATTTGAGGCAAAGGTCTCGAAGACCGTTAATACTGTGTTGTTATCTGTGGGGAGGTGCTTTGAGGTATTTTGGGTGAGAAGATCCTCGCCGCTTTTGGCCACCTGCCGGAGTACCCAACATGCTCTAAGGCTGTGTGTTGATATGGTATCTGCTGTACTATGAATTTTGCAGGGGCCGTTGAGCCATCCCTCCAATACGGTTCCACGCCCTGTAGTGGGCTTCTGCTTCTTTGTAATTGAGTCGGGTGACTTATAAGAGTGCGCCCTTTTAGTTCAGACTGGGGGTTTTGTCAGAGCCGGATTGTCCCAAAATTGCATGGGTTTTCCAGGCACTTTACATCGCACAGTATTTCCGTACTATGTCCGCCAAGTCAGCGAAGTGTGCTACATCACGGCGACTTATGGCGTTGAGGACTCCCTCGTGCGTGCAATTGTTGCAAAAGAATGAAATTGCATCTTCCTCGCGACAGTCCTTGACCTTGTTCATTACAAGGAGGAATCTGGCCCAATAGTGATGTACTGTCTCTTGGGGCGCTTGCCTAATGTGGGAAAGATAGTTTGTATCTGGGTTGGTGGGTGGATTTAAGTCCAGACCCAATCTGTGATCCCGGGGCAGGGTGTTTTCGATCTTGGAAGTTCGGGCTCCGAGATATTGCCCTGCGGGTTCGGTATGCGGCCTGATTCTAGATTCAGGGTTAGGGCGGCGTCCTCCCGCAAGCGCATATCCTGTTCAGAGAGCTTGGGAATCCAGACATAGTTCGTCCTCAGGATAGAGGGAGAATCACCGCATTGCTCCTCCACCACCGCTATTTGATGGGTGACCGGCAGAGATTTAATCTCCCTTTGGTCGGATTTAAGCCCGATCTGATCGTAGTCCGTAGTGACTCCCAGAGCGGCACTGTGATCCAAGAGCTCGTTCAAAGAGGAGAGCTCCATTGGATCCATCTGCTCGGCAAATTTTGAGCTGATGTGGAGGCTATTTTCAATGACCCGAGAGGTCATCATCGGCGCAGCGGCCGAGCTGGCAGTCATAACGAAGCCGCCTAGTCGGAGGGTTTGGCCTACAGCCAGGGCTCCCCCAGAGGCTAAACCCTAGAAGCTTGATTGTAAAATCCTATGCCCTGCTTGATTGTTCTTGATGATATGAGTATTACAAGAGTAGATCTACCACGAGATCAGAGAGGCTAAACCCTAGAAGCTAGCCTATGGTATGATTGTCTGTCGTCCTACGGACTAAAACCCTCCGGTTTATATAGACAGTGGAGGGGGCTATGGTTACACAAGGTCGGTTACAAAGGAGGAGATATACATATCTGTATTGCCTAGCTTTCCTTCCATTCCAAGTAAAGACCCATCCGGACACGAGATGAAGTCTTTAATCTTGTATCTTCATGGTTCAACAGTCCGGCTGTTCGGAGACCCCCTAATCCAGGACTCCCTCACATGTGTTGTCATTTGATGAACGGGATCACATCATTAGGAGGATGATGTGATGTACAAGACCCATCCATTAGCTTAGCATGTTGATCGTTCAGTTTTATTGCTACTGCTTTCTTCATGTCAAATACATATTCCTTCGACTATGAGTTATGCAACTCCCGGATACAGGAGGAATACCTTGTGTGCTATGAAACGTCACAACGTATAAAGATGCTCTATAGGTATATCCTAAGGTGTTTGTTGGGTTGGCATAAATCGATATTAGGATTTGTCATTCCGAGTATCGGAGAGGTATCTCTGGCCCCTCTCAGTAATGCACATCATAATAAGCCTTGCAAGCAATGTGACTAATGAGTTAGTTGCGGGATGCATGATGCATGACGGCACGAGTGAAGAGACTTGCCGGTAAAGAGATTGAACTAGGTATGAAGATATCGATGACCGAATCTCGGGCAAGTAACATACTGATGACAAAGGGAATAACATATGTTGTCATTACGGTTCAACCGATAAAGATTTTCGTAGAATATTGATACGTCTCCAACATATCTATAATTAATGAAGTGTTTTATTATCATTATTTGATGTTTTACAATCATTTTATAGCAACTTTATATCATTTTTGGGACTAACCTATTGACCCAATGCCTAGTGCCAGTTGCTGTTTTGTAACGCCCCGAGACCGATGTGCGAGGTGTCTTCTAGTTATTCGCTGTTGTTGCCATGTCATTGCTTGTGTGTCATGCATTGCATATCATGTCATCTTGTGCATATCTATGTTGTGTTGTGCTTATGTCAACTTGCTTTTCCATGATATTCATGCATGATATGTTGTTGCATGTTCTATGTGTGATCCATGCATCACCACCTCCATGCATCACCACCTCCATGCATCACCCCCTCTTCATATTTCTTTTTTTATATAGCTCGGCGATTTTTCCATTTCTGGAAAGATGCCATTTCCATTCCGGGCAAGTCCATTTCTGGATGTTTCCAAATAAGGAAAATGCCAATTCTGTCATTTTCCATTTAGGGCAGTTTTTAACTCAATGCACTTGTGATGATTTTTCTACAGCAACCCAACCCCAACATATTATATATGTTTTTGGGGTAGAAAAATCCCATCAACCCAGTGGTGGCATTAGTTTCTGTAATTGAGCAAGTTCATAAGCATGTCATTTTACATCATGATGTTGTTTTGGCATTTTTGTGTGATTTATTTCCAACATGCTATGAGGTGGTTTGGCACATGGTTAGCTTCATTTTCATGTATACTTCATGCTAGAACTTGTCCCATGCCATGACATGCCTTGTAGTGAGTTAATCAAGCTTGTAAAGATGCCATGTTGAATATGTTTTTGTCATGTCCTGGTATTTCACTAAGTCTGAGATTTGTTTATGTTTTTGCCATGTTCACATGCTTGCAATTGTATTTTCTGATCCCTTTTGGCTCAAGGTCACTAAGGGACTTTTGTTAAGTGATTTGAGTAGCTTCATGCCATGCCTTGCTTTGCCATGTTAAGTTCCTGTAGCATGTAGTTTTCATGCTCCAAAGTGTGCTTCCTGATGATAAATTCCAGACTTGTGTTAATTTCACTAAGTCTGAAACCTGTTATCATTTGCTCTTTTGCCATGCTTGTTTGAACCTGTTAATGGATGAATTAGCCGTAGCTCAGTGTTCATCTTTTCTCAAGCTTCATGAGTGGATCCCTTCCATGTATTTTTTTGTCATGTTTGAGTGCTGTAGCATATTTATCTTGTTGCATTTAGATGGTTACTTGCTGTTTTTCGCAGACCGGTGCCATATTTGTTTTGCTTGCCATTTCCAAACCGTGCATCCGATTCCGGTGATCTTTATATCGATTTCGACTGAAATCACCTCACCTTTCCAGTGGCACTCTTGGATTTCCAAGTTGAGGCCAGGTTCAATCATTCATTTTCAAATCATGCATATGCATCGCATACCGCATCCCGCATATCATACCATGTTCATGTGTTGGTTGTTTACTATGTTGTGTGCTTCTTTCCGGTGTTGCTTCTTCGGGTTGGTTCCGGTAACGTCATGATTGTGAGGACCCGTTCGACTATGTCCGTTTGTCTTCTTCTTGGACTCGTTCTTCTTCTTTGCGGGATCTCAGGCAAGATGACCATACCCTCGAAATCACTTCTATCTTTGCTTGCTAGTTGCTCGCTCTTTTGCTATGCCTATGCTGCGATACCTACCACTTGCTTATCATGCCTCCGATATTGTTGAGCCAAGCCTCTAACCCACCTTGTCCTAGCAAACCGTTGTTTGGCTATGTTACCGCTTTGCTCAGCCCCTCTTATAGCGTTGTTAGTTGCAGGTGAAGATTGGAGCTTGTTCCATGTTGGAACATGGTTATTTTGTTGGGATATCACAATATCCCTTATTTAATTAATGCATCTATATACTTGGTAAAGGGTGGAAGGCTCGGCCTTATGCCTAGTGTTTTGTTCCACTCTTGCCGCCCTAGTTTCCGTCATATCGGTGTTATGTTCCCGGATTTTGCGTTCCTTGCGCGGTTGGGTTATAATGGGAACCCCTTGACAGTTCGCCTTGAATAAAACTCCTCCAGCAATGCCCAACATTGGTTTTACCATTCTCCACCTAGCCTTTTCTTTTCCCTTGGGAGTCGCGCTCCTGAGGGTCATCATTATTTTACCCCCCGGGCCAGTGCTCCTCTGAGTGTTGGTCCAAACTAGAGCCCTATGCAGCACCCCCTCGGGGAAACTCGAGGTTTGGTTTTAGTTGTATGGAGAGCTCATCTGAGTGTGCCCTGAGAACGAGATATGTGCAGCTCCTATCAGGATTTGTCGGCACATTCGGGCGGTGTTGCTGGTCTTGTTTTACCATTGTCGAAATGTCTTGTAACCGGGATTCCGAGTCTGATCGGGTCTTCCCACTAGAATGAATATCCTTCATTGACCGTGAGAGCTTGTGATGGGCTAAGTTGGGACACCCCTGCAGGGATTTGAACTTTCGAAAGCCGGGCCCGTGGTTATGGGCAGATGGGAATTTGTTAATGTCCGGTTGTAGAAAACCTGAAGTTGACCTTAATTAAAATACATCAACCGCGTGTGTAACCGTGATGGTCTCTTCTCGGCGGAGTCCAGGAAGTGAACATGGTGTTGGAGTAATGCTTGACGTAGGTTGTTCTAGGATCACTTCTTGATCATAGATTCTCGACAGTACTTTTGCCTTCTCTTCTCGCTCTCTTTTGCGTATGTTAGCCACCATATATGCTAGTCGCTTGCTGCAGCTCCACCTCATACCTTTTACCTTACCTATGAGCTTAAATAGTCTTGATCGCGAGGGTGTGAGATTGCTGAGTCCCCGTGGCTCACAGATACTTCCAAAACCAGTTTGCAGGTGCCGATGTTACCGAGCAGGTGAAGCAACCAAGCTCAAGGAGGAGCTCGATGAAGATCTTGTCCTTTATGTTGTTTCGTTCTAGTTGATCAGTAGTGGAGCCTAGTCGGGACGATCGGGGATCTGTGTAGCATTTGGGGTAGTCTTCTTTTATTTTGGTTCCATAGTCGGACCTTGTTTGTATCTGGATGATGTAATGCTTTATTCATGTATTTGTGTGAAGTGGCGATTGTAAGCCAACTATGTATCTTTTCCCCTATTGTATTACATGGGTTGTTTGCGAAGATTACCTCACTTGCGACATTGCTTTCAATGCGGTTATGCCTCTAAGTCGTGCTTCGACACGTGGGAGATATAGCCGCATCGAGGGCGCTACATGTTTTTTGCTTGTTTTTTACATCACACGAAATCAATATCAAACGGAGTCCAAACACCGTGAAACTTTTTATGGACCAGAAGACCATCAATGTACTAGAGCAGCACCTGGGGGTGCCACGAGGGGGCACAACCCACCAGGGCGCACCTGGGGGCCCAGGCGCGCCCATGTGGGTTGTGCTCACCTCAGTGGCCTCCCGCACCCCCTCTTTACCCTATAAATTCACAAATATTCCAAAACCCTCGGGGTTAACCTAGATCAGAAGTTCCGCCGCCGCAGGCCTCTATAGCCACCGAAAACCAATCTAGACCCATGATAACCCACAAGTATAGGGGATCGCAACAGTTTTCAAGGGTAGAGTATTCAACCCAAATTTATAGATTCGACACAAGGGGAGCCAAAGAATATTTGAAGGTATTAGCAGCTGAGTTGTCGATTCAACCAAACCTAGAGATTAATTATCTGTAGCAAAGTAGTATGACAGTTTTGATAATAGTAGCAACAGTAACGGTAACGGTAACAGTGATAGCAGTTTTGTAGCAAGTGTAACCATGATGATAGCAGTAGTAACTTAGCAAGAACAATATAAGATAAATTCGTAGGCATTGGATCGGTGACTTGTTGGATGATATTCATCATGAGACAGTTATAACCTAGGGCGATACATCACTAGCTCCAGTTCATCAATATAATGTAGGCATGTATTCCATAAATAGTCATACGTGCTTATGAAAGAACTTGCATGACATCTTTTGCCCTACCCTCTCGTGGCAGCGGGGTCCATATTGGAAACTAAGGGATATTAAGGCCTCCTTTTAATAGAGAACCGGAACAAAGCATTAACACATAGTGAATACATTAACTCCTCAAACTACGGTCATCACCGGGAGAAGTCTCGATTATTGTCACTCCGGGTTGCCGGATCATAACATGTAGTAGGTGACTATAACTTGCAAGATCAGATCTAGAACATTGATATAATGGTCATAACATAAATAGTTCAGATCTGAAATCATGGCACCCGGGCCCAAAGTGACAAGCATTAAGCATGGCAAAGTCATAGCAACATCACGCTAAGGACATAGTGGATACTAGGGATCAAGCCCTAACAAAACTAACTCGATTACATGATGAATCTCATCCAACTCCTCACCGACCAGCGAGCCTACGAAGGAATTACTCACTCCCAGTGGGGATCATCATGGAATTGGCGATGGAGAAGGGTTGGTGATGACGAAGAACAAAGAACCCCCTCTTTGGAGCCCCAAACGGACTCCAGATCTGGCCTCCCGATGAAGAACAGGAGGTGACGGTGGCTCCGTCTCGTGGATCGCGATAATTCTTTCTCCCTGTTTTTTTCTAGAAAAATAGGATTTTATAGCATCGGCTTCAGGGTCTGTGGGCACAACCCACCTGGGCGCGCTAGGAGAGGGGGGCGCGCCCTGGTGGGTTGTGCTCACCCAGGTGCCCCCCTCTGGTGGGTCTTGGCTCCAGAAATTCTTATTATTGATATAAAAAATCCTGGCAAAGTTTCGTTCCATTCCGAGAACTTTTATTTCTGCACAAAAACAACACCCTGGTAGTTTTGCTGAAAACATCGTCAGTCCGGGGTTAGTTTCATTCAAATCATGCAAATTAGAGTCCAAAACAAGAGGAAAAGCATTAGGAAAAGTAGATACATTGGAGACGTATCAACTCCCCCAAGCTTAAACCTTTGCTTGTCCTTAAGCAATTCAGTTGATAAACTAAAAGTGAAAAAGAAAAAACTTTTACGAACTCTTTTGTTGTTGTTTGCATAAATAAGCTTAAACAACACCGAGGTTTTCATCCAACATTATAACTAACCATGCCGACAATAACTCTTAAAGATTATATTAACTCATATCAATGACATAATCAGCTAGCGAGCAATAATAAGACATCTCAAATGGCAACACATTGTCAAAACAGCCATGATATAATATGACAATAGTGGTATCTTGCTAGCCCTTTCTGAGACCGCAAAACATAAATGCAAAGCACCTCCAAAGTCGAAGCAGCGACTAAACATTGTAATTCATGGTAGAAAAGATCCAATCATGATGCACCCAACATTAGCTACACACAATGCATGAGTCATGACAATTGTGCTCTCAGGTTCTAGCGCTTGTTTTAGAAGGTGATGACACAACATAAAAGTAAATAGATAGTCCCTTCACAGAGGGAAGCAGTGATTTGTAGAGGTGCCAGAGCTCAAGTTTTTAAAACAGAGATAAATGATATTTTGAGACATGCACCCTTCTCATTAACTTCACGACCATCAGTTATCAATATCTCCCATGCTAAACAAGCTAGTGGCGGTTCCCAAGCCATAAAAGTAAAGGTTTTGACTCCATTGGGAGTTTTTGTTTGATTATTTGAGTGATTAACTCCTTTTGTGTTTGCAGTTTGGGACCGGGCATCCCTATTACCGCCCTTTTCTCGGGCGATGGCGAGTGAATAAACACTCGACCTGAGAATAACTTGCTTAGCATGGAAGATACCGACCACCTCTTGTCGCTCCATGAATGATCCAGGCACACAAAAAGGATATTTTTTTAGAAGTTTGTAGAGGTGGCACATGCAAATTTACTTAGGATGACGGGGTAATACCGTATATAGGTAGGTATGGTGGACTCATCTGGAATAACTTTGGGTTCAAGGTTTTTGATGTACAAGTATAATTCCCACTTAGTACAGGCGAAGGCTAGCAATTAGATTGAGAAGTGGCCAGCTAGAGAGAAACAACGATCATGATCATGCATTATGGATAAGTAACATTGGACACTAGCATGAGTAGGATATGATCACCATGAACATAAATATCATAGGGGCTATGTTGGTTTTGATTCAACTACATACATGAACATGTGCCAAGTTAAGCCACTCGAACATTCAGAGGAGGATACCATATCATCATACGACATCACAATAATTTTAACGCAATGTTGATACCAAGATAAATCATTATTCACTCCCACCTACTTATGCATGGCATGAGAAACTATAATCTCTAATTGTCATTGCAAACATGTTTAATCATAATGGGCTGAATGATACGTCTCCATCATATCTATAATTTTTGATTGTTCCATGCCAATATTCTACAACTTTCATATACTTTTGGCAACTTTTTATACTATTTTTGGGACTAACATATTGATCCAGTGCCCAGTGCCAGTTCCTGTTTGTTGCATGTTTTTTGTTTCGCAGAATATCCATATCAAACGGAGTCCAAACGGGATAAAATCTGATGGAGATTTTTTTGGAATATATATGATTTTTGGGAAGAAAAATCCACGCGAGACGGTGCCCGAGGGAGGCACGAGACAGGGAGGCACGCCCCTGACCCTCGTGGCCACCCTGTAAGGAGGTTGATGCCCTTCTTTTGCCGCAAGAAAGCTAATATCCAGATAGAGATCATGTTAAAATTTCAGCCCAATCGGAGTTACGGATCTCCGAGAATATAAGAAACGGTGAAAGGGCAGAATCTGAGAACGCAGAAACAGAGAGAGACAAAGAGACAGATCCAATCTCAGAGGGGATCTCGCCCCTCCCACGCCATGGAGACCAAGGACCAGAGGGGAAACCTGTAACGCCCCAGATGTAACTTTCCCTATTTGTACTCCAACTCTTGCCATTTCCGGTGTCAAGTTATATTTATTTCTCGGGTTCGGGTCTTTGTCTCCGTGTGTTGTTTTCGTTTTCATGCATCTCATACCATGTCATCTCGTGCATTGCATTTGCATACATGTTCATCTCATGCATTCGAGCATTTTCCCCGTTGTCCGTTTTGCATTCCGGCGCTTCGTTCTCCTCCGGTGGTCATTTCTAGCTTTCTTTCGTGTTTGAGAATTAAACATTTCCGGATTGGTCCGAGACTTGCCAAGCGGCCTTGGTTTACTACCGGTAGACCGCCTATCAAGTTTCGTACCTTTTGGACTTCGTTTGATAGTCCAACGGTTAACCGAGGGACCGAAAAGGCCTCGTGTTTGTTGCAGCCCAACACCCTCCAAATTTGGCCCAAAACCCACCAAACTCTGCTCCATGTCCTAGAGCGTTCGATCACGATCGTGTGGGCGAAAACCGCACCTCATTTGGACTCTCCTAGCTCCACTTATGCCTATTTATACCCCCTCCATTCGGATCTCTTCTTCCCCCGTCCGAAACCCTA
>NC_041380.1:465935817-465944010 GCF_002162155.2 Triticum dicoccoides | reverse complement strand
TGGCCCGCGCCCGGCCCCCGCGCGCCGTCTCCCGGGCCCAGGCGCCCCCGCGCCTCCCCGCCTCCAACGCCGCCGCCCCTTCCGGCTCCGGCGGCCGGAGCAGCCGCCGCCGCCGCGCCGCAACTCCGCCGCCGGCGCACGCCTCCCCGTCCGAGCCGGCCGCCGCCGCCTCGCCGTCCCCGGCGCCGCGCCGCGCCGCCCGCCTCCACGCCGGCGCCGCCCCGGCAACCTCCTCCCCGACCGACGGCCCGCGTCTCCGGCGAGCTCCGACTCCGGCGAGCTACAGTACCCCGGCCGCCTCGGTTCCCGTGCCTCGATCTGGATCTCAGATCTGGAATTTTGAAACCCTAGGGGTTGACTTTCCCTCTTCCCCTTATTTTTTTTGCTACCTTTGACTACTTGTATCTCCGCAACCGTAGCTCCATTTTGGGCATATGATATATCAAACTCTTCGCCTCGACATGTACATCATTTCATTCCATTGCATCATTTGCATTTGAGGTCATCTTGATACCCAAAATTCTGTTAGAAGGAGGCTTCGTGAGTTAAATTGCAGATCCGTTAGTTCATCATGCACTTTTGTCATTTTTGCTATGTTTAATTCGTGCATGATATGCCTGTGCCCCTTTGGGATGAATTGTTAAGCATTTTGTCTTCTTTCCAGAGGTGTCACCCATGCATTTTTAGGATGTGTGTGTTGTCTTGTGCAAGCTTGCGAAGAGAGGTACCTGAGATTGCAGATTTCAGGGACTTAGTGATTTTCACTAAGTCTGGGATATTTTAGTTCATGATGCTATATGTCCAGCTTGTTTCCTAGTGATCCGTGCCTCTTTTGAGGATGATCAGTAAAGGAGTTTTGATATTTATGTTATGCTCTATCCATCCATGTCTTTGTTTACATATGTGGAGTGCTCTAGGTTGACTCAATCGAGCTCAACTTTTGCTTCGTTGTTAATCTGGGCAGATCGTCAACTTGTTTGCGATTTTGCCGATGCTACCGTTAGTGTTCCATGCATGCTATGCCTTTGTTCTTGCCATGTGTAGCTAGCACATTGTGCCTTCTTGTTGGTTATATTATTTCCTTGCCATGACTTGCACCGTAGTGAGTGCATCGAGCTCGTTTACATGCCTCCGTGAGTTATATTTCAGCGTGTCTCAGTTTTCACCAAGTCTGAAAACTGATTGTGTTCGAGCGATGTTCGTGAGCTCGGTAGAGTATTTTGTGAACCCTTTTGGCCCCAGGTCACTTTGGGTGTTTTGTTAAGCTTGTTGAGTAGCTCTATGCCATGTTCTTACTTGTCATGTTCAGATTTGTCGGCACATTCGGGCGGTGTTGCTGGACTTGTTTTAACCTGTCGAATCATCTTGTTGTACCAAGATACCGAGTCTGATCGGTGTGTCTTGGGTGGAGGTCTATTCCTTCGTTGACCGTGAGAGCTTGTTATGGGCTAAGTTGGGACCCCCCTGCAGGGATTGATCTTTCGAAAGCCGTGCCCGCGGTTATGGGCAGATGGGAATTTGTTAATGTCCGGTTGTAGATAACTTTAACTTAACTTAATTAAAATGAATCAACCGTGTGTGTTACCGTGATGGCCCCTTCTCGGCGGAGTCCGGGAAGTGGACACGGTGTTGGAGTTATGCTTGCGCAGGTTGTTCCTTTAGCTTCTCGCTCGTGCTTCGCCTTCTCTTCTCGCTCTCTTTTGCGAATAAGTTAGCCACCACATATGCTAGTCGCTTGCTGCAGCTCCACTTATATTGCCGTACCTGTCCTATAAGCTTAAATAGTCTTGATCGCGTGGGTGTGAGATTGCTGAGTCCCTGTGGCTCACAGATACTACAACTCCAGATGCAGGTCCAGGTGTTTCTGCTCCAGTTGACGATTACGAGCTCAAGTGGGAGTTCGACGAGGACTCTCAGCGATACTATGTGTCTTTTCCGGATGATCAGTAGTGGTGCCTAGTTGGGGTTATCGATTCAGGACCTTGTCGCACGTTGGGTTCTTTTCTATTTTTGGCGCCATAGTCGGGCCATGAGTGTTTGTTTGATGGATGTTATTTATGTACTCTGATGTGACGTGGCGAGTGTAAGCCAACTATGTTATCTCCCCCTTTTATTATATATTACATGGGATGTTGTAATGATTGCCTGACTTGCGACATTGCTTTCAATGCGGTTATGCCTCTAAGTCGTGCCTCGACACGTGAGAGCTATAGCCGCATCGAGGGCGTGACAAGTTGGTAATCAGAGCCTTCCCCGACCTTAGGAGCCCCCATTGCTTGATCGTTTTTAGCAGCCGAGTTGTGTCTAAAAAAATGTTTTGAGTCCTTAGGAATTATATATCGGAGAGCTTAGGAATTCTTTTTACTTCCCAGTCTCCTCATCGCTCTGGTAAGGCATCCTGGCGTAGAGTTTTGACTCTTCTCTTCTCAAATTTCACTAAAAAAAATTTTAGGATCACGCGAGTATTTTGGTTTTGTTCCGATGGTTTTGTGACGAGAACATTGTTCTTGGTGCCTCTTGTCTTTAGGGGTTGTGGCAGTGTCCCGGGGAGTTGAGCTCCGAGGTGTTGTCGTCACAATTTTATCGTTGCAATTCTGGTATACTTGAGATATGTGCGCGACATCAAAAATCTCTTTTATGCAGTTCGTTGGTGAGATAACCTCGACGCCACCCAGTACTGGGGCGGGAGTTCGGGAGTATCGCCATAACTTGTATAACGCATGCTTTTCGAAGGTTGAGATAGATGGTTTCCGAAGTTTTCCTGGTTATGTGTTGAAGGATGGATACAGCTGGATGTAGGATTTGCTAGTTTGGGTGAGATATTGTGCTTCCCCTGTATCCCCAACACCTGATTGCATAACCGGAAAGGTTCGAGAGTTTCATAGGTGGGAATTCTAGTAGCTCTAGTTCTTCTCCCACGGATATTGGTTTGAGATTGGGATTTCTTACCGATTATTCGTTCTTGATCCATACCTTGTTGAATTATTTCTCTTCCTTAATTCTACGTGGCTTCTCAATTTATGGATATGTGACCATTTGAAGAGGAATGCATTCGTTCATTTTGTTCGGATGTGAAGACTATTTGTTGCAATTTTCATTCCGTTGGATTCAGCTTCTATATTGTTGTCTATCAATGTGCTAATGGTGGTCAACCTCTTCAGGATGGCTCCTCCAACGCGCACGACTCCGAATCCTGATCCGCCTCCACCTCCGCCTCCTCCGGAAGCATGGCAAGCTGTGATGGCCGCTACTAATGCAAACACACAGTTGATCATGCAAATTCTCCAAGAGCGCAATCAAGGCAGTCAAGGGAATCAAGGCCATAATCAGCACCACTTTGCTACTCTGAACCAGTTCCTCGCAAATGGCCCAAAGACGTTCAGCAGTTGTGTTGAGGCTACCGATGCTGACGATTGGCTAGTGGATCTGGGCAAGCATTTTGAATGCAGCAACGTCAGGCCTGAAGATTTCGTCAAGTTCGCTTCTTTCCAGCTCAAAGATCAGGCTGCAGAGTGGTTCCAGCAGTACAAGGATTCCAGAGGTGGACGTCTGATCACTTGGGACGATTTCCGTCAAGATTTCCGCGCTCATCACATCCCTCAAAGTGTGGTTGAGAGTAAGCGTTAGGAATTCCGCAATCTGAAGCAAGGCTCTTTGTCTGTCTATGACTACAACAAGTTGTTCCAGAAGCTCGCCCGTTTTGCCAAGCAGGATGTTCCTGATGAGAAGAGCATGATCTATCAGTTCAGGGGTGGTCTTCGTGAGGAAATTCAGCTCGCTCTTGTCCTTTTTGAGCCGTTGAGATACGATGAGTTCTACAACATGGCACTGAAGCAAGAGGCTGCTCAGATGAGGTGTGATGCTTCCAGGAAGCGTGCCAGAGATGTTACTCCGTCTTCCTCTACTCAAGTGGTCAAGCAGCAGAAGTATTGGCTTCCTCCTCCTCCGTTTCGTCAGCCGTATCAGCAGAAGAGCAAAGGTGGCAGTGGTTTCTCCCACCCACCCAACCCAGGCTTTCAGAACAAGTCTTCGTCTCAAGTGCCAAGACCAAGTGCTCCGTATCACCGTCCGCTTTCAGAGGTCACGTGCAACAAGTGCCAACAGAAGGGTCACTATGCCAACAAGTGTACCAACCAGAGGCGTCTTCCTCCTCCTCCTCCTGTCAGATCGGCAAGTACAGCTGTGGTCAAGCACAATCCCAAGCACGCCAAGGTCAATATGCTGAATGCAGCTCAGGCTGAGGATTCTTCAGATGTCATTATGGGTAACCTTCCTATTAATGATATTCCTGCAAAAGTTCTTTTTGACACGGGTGCATCGCATTGTTTCATGTCAAAGCCATTTTTTACCAAGCATGAGTTTGTTTCTTCTCAATTGGGTAAACATATGGATATCATTTCTCCTGGCAAACGTTTGAGCGCAAGTCTGGAGGTGCCAGATGTCGCTATCACGATGGGCGATTTCAAGTTTCTTGCTTCTCCTATGGTTCTTGGTAACTCGGATATCGATCTTATTATCGGGATGGACTGGCTCTCTAAGCATAAAGCTCAGCTTGATTGTGCAGCCAGGCAGATTCAACTGACTCATTCGTCTGAGGATGTCATTCTCTTTGCCGCTCGGGATAATACCATCCGGTTGTTTTCTCTCAATGAGAAGGGTGAATTGGATGCTATTTCGCAGATTCCGGTTGTTTGTGAGTATCAAGATGTCTTTCCAGAAGAGCTCCCAGGAATGCCTCCGCACCGGCCAGTTGAATTTGTTATTGAACTTGAGCCCGGTACGGAACCTGTGTGCAAACGTCCTTACAAGCTCGGCCCCGAAGAGTTGAAGGAGTTGAAGAAACAACTCGATGAGCAAGAAAGATTGGGTCTCATCCGGCCTAGTACTTCTCCGTGGGGTTGTGGTGTTCTTTTTGTGAAGAAGAAGGATGGATCGAGTCGACTTTGTGTTGATTACCGTCCAGTAAACAAGAAGACCATCAAGAACAAATACCCACTTCCCAACATCAATGAGCTGTTCGAACAACTCAAGGGTGCTCAAGTATTCTCCAAGCTTGATCTCCGTATGGGTTATCATCAGATTCGTATTCGTGAGCAAGATATTCCCAAGACGGCGTTCAGAACAAGCTTTGGTTCATATGAATACACCGTCATGTCTTTTGGCCTCGCAAACGCTCCTCCGACGTTCTCTCGCATGATGAACTTCATCTTCAGCCCCTACACCAATGAATTCGTTTTGGTCTACCTCGACGACATTCTGGTTTTCTCGAAGAACAAGGAAGATCATGATAAGCACTTGCGTTGGTTCTTGACAAGCTCAGAGAACATCAGTTCTACGCCAAGTTCTCCAAGTGTGAATTTTGGCTCGATGAGGTTCTTTATCTTGATCATATCATCTTTGCCAAGGCATTTCCGTGAATCCTGAGAAGGTGTCCGCAATTGTGAATTGGGAACCTCCTCAGAACGTGAAGCAACTCCGCAGTTTCCTCGGTCTCGCAAGCTATTGCAGAAGATTCGTTGAAAACTTTTCTAAGATCGCCAAGCCTCTCTCAAATCTTCTTCAGAAGCACGTCAAGTACGTTTGGTCTCCGGAGTGTGATATTGCTTTCAACACTTTGAAAGAGAAATTGATCACTGCTCCAGTTCTGACTCCGCCTGATGAAACCAAGCCGTACGAGGTCTTTTGTGATGCCTCTCTCCAAGGTCTCGGTGCTGTACTGATGCAAGAGAAGAAAGTTGTCGCTTATACCTCTCGCCAGTTGAAACCTAATGAGAAGAACTACCCCACTCATGATCTCGAGTTGGCGGCAGTTGTGCATGCTTTGTTGACTTGGAGACATCTTCTATTGGGAAGGAAAGTGGATATTTTCACTGATCACAAGAGTCTCAAGTACATCTTCACTCAGCCTAATCTCAACCTCAGGCAGACTCGATGGGTCGAAATGATTCAAGAGTACAATCCGAGTATCGAGTATACTCCAGGCAAGGCTAATGTGATTGCTGACGCGTTGAGCAGAAAAGCATATTGCAACAGTCTGATTCTCAAGCCTTATCAACCCGAGCTTTGTGAAGCTTTCCGCAAACTTAATCTGCAAATTGTTCCTCAAGGTTTCCTTGCCAACCTTCAAGTCTCTCCTATCTTGGAAGACCAGATTCGCCAAGCCCAGCTTCTTGATGATATGGTGAAGAAGGTGAAGATTGGTATTGCAAAGAGTCAGTCCAAGTACAAGTGCTACCGACTTGATGACAAGGACACTCTCTTCTTCGAGGATCGAATTGTTGTGCCCAAAGGTGAACTTCGTAAGGTGATCATGAACGAGGCTCACAACTCTCTCCTCTCCATCCACCCTGGTAGTACGAAGATGTATCAGGACCTCAAGCAAGCTTATTGGTGGACTCGAATGAAGCGCGAGATCGCTCAATTCGTGAACGAGTGTGATGTCTGCAGAAGAGTGAAGGCAGAACACCAAAGGCCAGCTGGTCTCCTCCAACCTCTTGCCATTCCAGAATGGAAGTTTGACCACATTGAAATGGACTTCGTGACTGGGTTTCCAAAGTCCAAGCGTGGCAATGATGCTATCTTCGTTGTCATCGACAAGCTCACCAAAGTGGCTCACTTTCTGCCTATCAAAGAGTCGATCACTGCAGCTCAATTGGCGGAACTCTATACCTCTCGCATTGTCTCTCTGCACGGTATTCCTCAAGTGATATCTTCAGACCGTGGCAGCATCTTTACCTCCAAGTTTTGGGATTCTTTTCAGAAGGCCATGGGCACCAACATCCGCTTCAGCACAGCTTTCCATCCTCAAACAAGCGGTCAAGTCGAGCGTGTCAACCAAATTCTTGAAGATATGCTCAGGGCTTGTGTGATCTCCTTCGGCATGAAGTGGGAGGACTGTCTTCCTTATGCTGAATTCTCATACAACAACAGCTTTCAAGCAAGTTCGGGCAAGGCCCCTTTTGAAATTCTGTATGGCAGGAAGTGCCGTACCCCTCTCAACTGGTCTGAAACCGGTGAACGTCAGTTGCTGGGCAATGACCTAATCACAGAGGCAGAAGAAATGTGCAAAGTCATTCGTGATAACCTCAAAGCAGCCCAGTCCCGCCAGAAGAGCTACTATGATAGTAAGCACCGTGATCTGGTTTTCGAGATCGGAGATCATGTTTACCTCCGCGTCTCTCCCATGAAAGGTACTCGTCGCTTCGGTATCAAAGGGAAGCTTGCCCCTAGATACGTGGGACCTTTCAAGATTGTCAGCAAGAGAGGCGACCTCGCCTATCAACTTGAGCTTCCTTCAAACTTTGCAAATGTTCATGATGTGTTCCATGTCTCTCAGCTTCGTAAGTGCTTCAAGACTCCTGACCGCACCGTCAACTTCGAGGACATTGAGCTCCAAGAAGATCTCTCTTATCGTGAGCACCCAGTTGCTATTCTTGAAGAGACTGAACGCAAGACTCGCAACAAGTCAATTAAATTTCTCAAAGTTAAGTGGTCACACCATTCCGACCGTGAAGCTACCTGGGAACGCGAGGATCACCTCCGTTCTGAGTACCCGGAGTTCTTTCAGTCCTAGATCTCGGGACGAGATCTTTTCGTAGTGGTGGAGTGTTGTAACGCCCCAGATGTAACTTTCCCTATTTGTACTCCAACTCTTGCCGTTTCTGGTGTCAAGTTATATTTATTTCTCGGGTTCGGGTCTTTGTCTCCGTGTGTTGTTTTCATTTTCATGCATCTCATACCATGTCATCTCGTGCATTGCATTTGCATACATGTTCATCTCATGCATTCGAGCATTTTCCCCGTTGTCCGTTTTGCATTCCGGCGCTTCGTTCTCCTCCGATGGCCATTTCTAGCTTTCTTTCGTGTTTGGGAATTAAACATTTCCGGATTGGTCCGAGACTTGCCAAGCGGCCTTGGTTTACTACCGGTAGACCGCCTGTCAAGTTTCGTACCTTTTGGACTTTGTTTGATAGTCCAACGGTTAACCGAGGGACCGAAAAGGCCTCGTGTGTGTTGCAGCCCAACACCCTCCAAATTTGGCCCAAAACCCACCAAACTCTGCTTCATGTCCTAGAGCGTTCGATCACGATTGTGTGGGCGAAAACCGCACCTCATTTGGACTCTCCTAGCTCAACTTATGCCTATTTATACCCCCTCCATTCGGATCTCTTCTTCCCCCGTCCGAAACCCTAG
>NC_041380.1:465933256-465935526 GCF_002162155.2 Triticum dicoccoides | reverse complement strand
GCCGCGCCGCGCCGCCCGCCTCCACGCCGGCGCCGCCCCGGCAACCTCCTCCCCGACCGACGGCCCGCGTCTCCGGCGAGCTCCGACTCCGGCGAGCTACAGTACCCCGGCCGCCTCGGTTCCCATGCCTCGATCTGGATCTCAGATCTGGAATTTTGAAACCCTAGGGGTTGACTTTCCCTCTCCCCCTTATTTTTTTTGCTACCTTTGAGTGCTTGTATCTCCGCAACCGTAGCTCCGTTTTGGGCATATGATATGTCAAAATCTTCGTCTCGACATGTACATCATTTCATTCCATTGCATCATTTGCATTTGAGCTCATCTTGATACCCAAAATTCTGTTAGAAGGAGGCTTCGTGAGTTAAATTGCAGATCCGTCAGTTCATCATGCACTTTTGTCATTTTTGCTATGTTTAATTCATGCATGATATGCCTGTGCCCCTTTGGGATGAATTGTTAAGCATTTTGTCTTCTTTCCAGAGGTGTCACCCATGCATTTTTAGGATGTGTGTGTTGTCTTGTGCAAGCTTGCGAAGAGAGGTACCTGAGATTGCAGATTTCAGGGACTTAGTGATTTTCACAAAGTCTGGGATATTTTAGTTCATGATGCTATATGTCCAGCTTGTTTCCTAGTGATCCGTGCCTCTTTTGAGGATGATCAGTAAAGGAGTTTTGATATCTATGTTATGCTCTATCCATCCATGTCTTTGTTTACATATGTGGAGTGCTCTAGGTTGACTCAATCGAGCTCAACTTTTGCTTCATTGTTAATCTGGGCAGATCGTCAACTTGTTTGCGATTTTGCCGATGCTACCGTTAGTGTTCCATGCATGCTATGCCTTTGTTCTTGCCATGTGTAGCTAGCACATTGTGCCTTATTGCTGGTTATATTCTTTCCTTGCCATGACTTGCACCGTAGTGAGTGCATCGAGCTCGTTTACATGCCTTCGTGAGTTATATTTCAGCGTGTCTCAGTTTTCACTAAGTCTGAAAACTGATTGTGTTCGAGCGATGTTCGTGAGCTCGGTAGAGTATTTTGTGAACCCTTTTGGCCCCAGGTCACTTTGGGTGTTTTGTTAAGGTTGTTGAGTAGCTCCATGCCATGTTCTTACTTGTCATGTTCAGATTTTCTATCATGTTGTTTTGCTGCTCCGAAGAGAGCATCGTGATCTGAAATTTCAGACTAGTGTTAATTTCACTAAGTCTGGAATCTGTTTTGCATTTGCGTTTTAGCCATGCTTGTTTGAACCTCTTAAGGGATGAATTTGCCTATGGCTCAGTGCTAGTGTTTTGTCAACCATCTTGTGTACATCACTGCCATGTATTTTGTTTTCATGTTTGGTGGTTGTAGCATGTTCATTTCGTTGCATTTAGATGCCTACTTGCTGTAAATCGCAGACCGGTGTCATATCTTAAAACGCTCGCCATTTCCAAACCGTAACTCCGATTCCAATGATCTTTATATCGTTTTCAAGAGATTTCATCCCCTCTATCCAGTGGCACACTTGGTTTTCCAAGTTGATGCCAGGTTCATGCATTTCCTGTCATATCTTGCATTTTGCATCCCGCATCGCATCCCGCATAGCATATCGTCATTTCATCATATTGCTTGGTCTTGCCCGTGGTTGATTGTATCCTTGTTGTTTGTTTGTCTTGTTGGGTAGAGCCGGGAGACGAGTTCGCTACCGAGGAGCCCGTTGAGTTTGCTTGTGAGGATCCAGTCAATTCTGACAACTGTGCAGGCAAGATGATCATACCCTCGAAATCACTACTATCTTTGCTATGCTAGTTTGCTCGCTCTTTTGCTTTGCCACTGCTACGATGCCTACCTTTTGCTTGTCAGCCTCCCAATTGCCATGTTGAACCTCTAACCCCCCATTGTCCTAGCAAACCGTTGATTGGCTATGTTACCGCTTTGCTCAGCCCTTCTTATAGCGTTGTTAGTTGCAGGTGAAGGTTGGAGCCGTTCCTTGTTGGAACATTTATTTACTTGTTGGGATATCATTATATTGCTATGTTATCTTAATGCATCTATATACTTGGTAAAGGGTGGAAGGCTCGGCCTCTCGCCTAGTGTTTTGTTCCACTCTTGCCGCCCTAGTTTCCGTCATATCGGTGTTATGTTCCCGGATTGTGCGTCCCTTACGCGGTTGGGCTATAATGGGAACCCCTTGATAGTTCGCCTTGATTAAAGCTTTTCCAGCAATGCCCAACATTGGTTTTACCATTTGCCACCTAGCCTCTTTTTCCCTTGGGTTTCCGGAGCCCGA
>NC_041380.1:465932907-465933246 GCF_002162155.2 Triticum dicoccoides | reverse complement strand
AGCCTCTTTTCCCTTGGGTTTCCGGAGCCCGAGGGTCATCTTGTTTTAACCCCCCCCCCCCCGGGCCAGTGCTCCTCTGAGTGTTGGTCCGAACCAGGCAGCCTGCGGGGCCACCTCGGGGAAACTTGAGGTTTGGTTTTACTCGTAGCTTGACCTATCCGAGCGTGCCCTGAGAAAGAGATATGTGCAGCTCCTATCAGGATTTGTCGGCACATTCGGGCGGTGTTGCTGGACTTGTTTTAACCTGTCGAATCATCTTGTTGTACCGAGATACCGAGTCTGATCGGTGTGTCTTGGGTGGAGGTCTATTCCTTCGTTGACCGTGAGAGCTTGTTATGG
>NC_041380.1:465892711-465932848 GCF_002162155.2 Triticum dicoccoides | reverse complement strand
TTTAGTTGTACGGATTGCTCATCTGAGTGTGCCCTGAGAAAGAGATATGTGCAGCTCCTATCAGGATTTGTCGGCACATTCGGGCGGTGTTGCTGGACTTGTTTTAACCTGTCGAATCATCTTGTTGTACCAAGATACCGAGTCTGATCGGTGTGTCTTGGGTGGAGGTCTATTCCTTCGTTGACCGTGAGAGCTTGTTATGGGCTAAGTTGGGACCCCCCTGCAGGGATTGATCTTTCGAAAGCCGTTCCCGCGGTTATGGGCAGATGGGAATTTGTTAATGTCCGGTTGTAGATAACTTTAACTTAACTTAATTAAAATGAATCAACCGTGTGTGTTACCGTGATGGCCCCTTCTCGGCGGAGTCCGGGAAGTGGACACGGTGTTGGAGTTATGCTTGCGCAGGTTGTTCCTTTAGCTTCTCGCTCATGCTTCGCCTTCTCTTCTCGCTCTCTTTTGCGAATAAGTTAGCCACCACATATGCTAGTCGCTTGCTGCAGCTCCACTTATATTGCCGTACCTGTCCTATAAGCTTAAATAGTCTTGATCGCGTGGGTGTGAGATTGCTGAGTCCCTGTGGCTCACAGATACTACAACTCCAGATGCAGGTCCAGGTGTTTCTGCTCCAGTTGACGATTACGAGCTCAAGTGGGAGTTCGACGAGGACTCTCAGCGATACTATGTGTCTTTTCCGGATGATCAGTAGTGGTGCCTAGTTGGGGTTATCGATTTAGGACCTTGTCGCACGTTGGGTTCTTTTCTATTTTTGGCGCCATAGTCGGGCCATGAGTGTTTGTTTGATGGATGTTATTTATGTACTCTGATGTGACGTGGCGAGTGTAAGCCAACTATGTTATCTCCCCCTTTTATTATATATTACATGGGATGTTGTAATGATTGTCTGACTTGCGACATTGCTTTCAATGCGGTTATGCCTCTAAGTCGTGCCTCGACACGTGAGAGCTATAGCCGCATCGAGGGCGTGACAAAACCCCTCTCCCATCTAGGGAGGAGGTCAAGGAAGAAGAATAAGGAGGGGGGCTCTGTCGGATTTCGGGTTCCGGTAGGCCCTTGAGGTTCGAACACTGGGGTGCGCGTGGAGATCTCTCCCCTACCGATCTACGTTCGATCCTCTCATGCGAACTAAGATGAAAATGATGAACAACACAAGAGACACGAGGTTTATACTGGTTCGGGCCACCGTTGTGGTGTAATACCCTACTCCAGTGTGTGGTGTGGTGGATTGCCTTTGGGGCTGATGATGGACAGTACAAGGGAAGAACAGCCTCGCGAGAGGTGTTCTTGAGCTGGTGCGATGAACTGCTAGGGTGAGTTCCGTCGCCTCTCTTTCTCCCTCTGCTAGGGTTCTACCAGATTCCTCTCTCTGTCCTTCTTTCGGTGTCCCCGCTTCCTTGGTGGAGGCTAGCTCTATTTATAGAGGCCCTGGGCCTCTCCCCGAATAATTAAGTGGGAAGGGCGCCAACAATTGGCCATCTTGAAGGGGAATATCTAGTACAAGTTATCCTGACCAAAGGTGGTCTTCGGCTGCCAAAAGCACTGGTGATGACACCGTCTTGGGATCCACGGTGACCTCCGTCCTGCCACTCTGTTGGTCTTGGTCTTGTTGCACCGGTATGGCAACCTTTGCCCGATGCCTTGGCCTGTGCTTGCCCCCTTTGCAGCAAAGGGGAAACAAGGACACTGCGCAGGCCGGCGCCCGCCTGGCGCCCGCCTGGCCTTGATCATCATGGCTTGCGTCATGGGATCCTTGCGAGGTACCCCTGCCTTGATCTCTCCGCCTCCTCGCGAGCCTCCCTGATGAGGCTGCCTCTGAGGAAGCTTCATGTCGTCCGCCCCGCGAGGCTTGGCCCCTCACGAGGGTCTTGAGCTTGTGTTGATGAAGATGGGCCGCGCTGGGCCCCCACCTGAGCCACGCCGTAGGCCGCAGGCAGGCAAGTCTGGGGACCCCCGTTCCCAGAACGCCGACAGTAGCCCCCGGGCCCAAGGCGCGCGGGGGCTTGGCTTAGCAGAGAAGCGAAGGGGCAAGCACGAAGCGCCGCGGGCCCTAACAGCCTGCGGCCTTGGGCGCCGCGTGGCGGTTGACTAGACGTGGGTGTATGCGCTTCCCACGATGCCTCGGCGACCACACGATTTGACAAGTCCCTGCATGCAGAGAAACTGGTCATGATTACCTGCGATCGTGGTGCTCGGCGGTTGGCCTCCTCCGGCTATAAGTACGGGGCTGGGCGAGCCCCTTCAGTCCATCCCTTCTTGCTGCTCCTTTTCTTCTTCTTGGCTAATTGCCGTCCCCATGGCACCAAAGAGATTCTCAGCCACGAAAAAAGGAAAGGCCCCTCGGGAAGGGCCTGACCCTCCCCCGACCAAGCGCGGCCGAGGCCGCCCTCGCAAGTACACCACGGTCCCCGTGGTAGCCTCCCGCGGTCATGGAGACGGTTCCCTACATGGTGGTGAGCGCCCGGTTGCCGATGGGGGGCACGCCGTGGGTGTGCACCCCCCTAGACCATGCTTCCGCTCTGCGGAGGTGCTGCCGGAGTTTGTCGTGTGGTCGGCGGACCCATCCAGCACCCGGCTCCAGCTCCCATGTTTCTTCGTAGATGAACTGCCGGCCAGCGCTCGGTGCGGCTTCTAGCTCCAGGCAGACGGCTGCTACAGCAGGGCCTCCTGGGCTTCGCTGGAGGTCTCCGTCTCTGGGAACGGGGCCCTGACACACGGCTGGCAAACGTTTGCCCGCGCGCGCGGCCTGGGCCGGTGGTGTACCCTGTACTTCAAGTTCAATGGCGACGCCACCCTCTATGTGAGGGTGTTTGGGGAAGAATGTCGCCATGCCGGGTGCTACCCTGAAGACGACGACCGCGGCCGCCTGCCCAGCCTCGGCACCGACCAGGATGAAGATGGCGATTGGCGTACAGGCGGCGGTGCTTGGGGTTCGGCAAGTTTCAGTGACTCTCCCTCAGGCAGCAGCTCCCCCAGCGGCGGCCGCGACCAGCCCCCGCGCCGTCGTGCCCGCCTGGGTGAAGGCAGCGGGTCCACCCGCCGTCGCGCCCTGGTGAAGCGTGAGGAGGCGTCCGCTTGACCCCCAGGAGCGGCTCGAGCTTTTGCTATAGGTTGGTGTTGGACAGGTCGTGTCCATTTTGTTTCCTTCCTTTCCTGCGTAAGAAGGTAGTACAGGGGCCCGTGGGGGCATGTTAGAACTGTTGCTGTCAAGTGTCATGTTGCTTTTGCGATCTGTGCGCTATGTTTCCGTGCTACGTGTCCATGTGCGGGAGTCATTTGAGCTTGGTCGAGCTTGACGCGGCACTCGCCTCCGGAGGCTGAGGCCTCGCCGTGCGCTTCATGCTCTGCAAGGATTAGTTAGAGGGGTAACCTTTGGTCCCGGCAGCAAAGGTGATCAGCCTAGGTCCTGCGTTTGTGTCGCGATGCCCGTCAGGCATGGACTAGGAGGGGTGCTCCCGCGGAGGACTCAGACAGGAAAGCTCCAGACGATCGGGGCGGAAGACGCTCGCGAGGGCGCCCGCGAACATCCCTCGCGAGACTTGTGCGAGAGAAAATGAGGCGAGCGAGCGAGAAAGACCCAGAGTCACAAGCCAGGAACGCCAACAACTACAATAAGACTTCAAATGGGAATAAACACGCCAACTGCAGAAAGCAAATGAAAAAGCCGCGTCCGGCACCTATTCTAGTCTTCGACGTCTTCTCATCAGTGTGGAGCTAAGTGCTGCCACTGGGCGTGGGCGGGAGCCCCTGAGGCCCAAGGGCGGGACTCCGGAGACTCTGGGGCGTGTACAGCCCCACTCATTATTATGTGAGAGTGTCACGGGCAGCGAGCTTCACAGGCATTGGCCTTCTTCACAGGCACCGGGCCTTTCTCGAAACGCGGCAGCTTCACAGGCATTTGCCTTCTTCACAGGCACCGGGCCTTTTCCAAAACGCAGCTTCATAGGCATTCGCCTTCTTCACAGGCACCGGGCCTTTTCCAAAACGCAGCTTCACAGGCATTCGCCTTCTTCACAGGCACCGGACCTTTCCTTGGCGCTAGGCCTCGCTCAGGGGTAGAACCTCCGGAGATGTTGAATGTTCCATGCGTTTTGGATGGGCACTCCCTCCGGAGTCTCCAAGCGCGCGGAGCCAGGCCTGGAAACATGAACAACCTTGAACGGGCCCTCCCACATGGGAGAGAGCTTGTGCAGCCCCTCCCTGGAGAGAACCCGTCTGAGCACAAGATCCCCTACCTCAAGGGTCCTGGGGCGGATGTTGCGGCAGTGGTATCGTCATAGCGCCTGTTGGTACCTTGCCGCTCGCAGTGCGGCTTCCCGACGGTGTTCCTCCCCCAGCACGAGATCCGTCCCCCGCATGGCGTCCTGATGAGCCTCGTCGAATGCAAGGACCCGCGCGGAGCGACACCTGACCTCGTGAGGGAGAACAGCCTCTACTCCATAGACGAGGAAGAACGGGGTCTCGCCAGTCGGCTTGGTCGCTGTCGTGCGGATTGACCACAGCACGGACTGGAGCTCGTCGTACCAGCCCCTGCCACAGGCTTCCAGCTTCTTCTTGAAGGTCCTGGCTTTGAGGCCCCTCAGGACCTCCACGTTGGCCCACTCGGCCTGGCCGTTGCTCCGGGGGTGTGCTACCGAAGCGTAGCATATCTGCGTTCCAAGGTTAGCACAGTACGTTTTGAAGAGATTACTGGTGAATCGCGAACCGTTGTTGGTGATGATGCGGTTGGGCACCCCAAATCGGCTCACGAGGCCCTTGATGAATTTGACCGCTGAGCCTGTCGGGATTGCGCGGGCGGCTTCCACCTCAGCCCGCTTGGTGAATTTGTCCACGGCGACATAGAGGTAGCGATAGCCCCCTTGCGCCCGAGGAAACGGGCCCAGAATGTCGAGCCCCCAAACTGCGAACGGCCATGAGAGGGGTATAGTCTGTAGACCCCCCGCAGGCTGATGGATCTGCTTAGCGTGAAACTGGCAGGCCTCGCTAGCCTTCACAAGCTCAACAGCGTCGTTGAGTGCTGTGGGCCAATAGAATCCACTACGGAACGCCTTGCCGACGAGGATCCGTGACGACGAGCGGTGCCCGCAGTCCCCGCCGTGTATGTCCACCAGTAGCTCCTTCCCTTGCTCTCGGGAGATGCAACGTAAGGACACGTCATTCGGTCGCTTCCTGTAGAGCTCTCCATCCCTGATGCAATAAGCCGTGGCCTGCCGCGCCACACGCTCCGCCTCCTCCTCATTGTCCGGTAGAGTCCCTTGCGTCAGGTAGTTCTTGAGCTCCGGGATCCAACACCCTTCCTGAGGCTCTAACGCCAGCAGCAGGCGTGCCCCCGAGGCTGGGCCGCAGACCGGGGCTCCTGAGGTAGGCGGCTGAGGGAGCTCCTCCCTTGGTTGTGCCGTGCTAGACAGCGACGGCACCGCCGAGGGTTTGAAGAGCCACTCCTCAAAGACGCTGGGCTCCTGAGGCAGCCGCTTAGATGCCCTCTTGGCAATGTCGTCAGCCTCCTAATTGGTGCCGCGAGGCACATGCTACAACTCCAGTCCCCAGAACTGTTTCTCCATCTTGCGGACCTCAGTGAGGTAGGCCTCCATGTGATCGTCCTTTGGCTCGTATATCTTGTTGGAGAAGTTGACGAGGAGCTGCGAATCACCCTTGATGATGAGGCGCTTCACCCCTAAGGCAGCTGCGGCCTTCAAGCCTGCTATTAGGCCTTCGTACTCCGCTATGTTGTTGGAGACCTTTTCTCCGTGCTGGAAGCAAAGTTGCATGGCGTAGTAGAGTTTGTCCTGGGTAGGGTATACAAGCACTGCGCCAGCTCCCGCACCGTGTCAAGAGAACGCCCCATCAAAGTACATGACCCAGCCATCCGGTGCTTCACTTCTCGGGGAAAGTGATCGGTCTTCGCCTGCCTCGAGACCCGGCACTTCTGCCCATTCTGCCACGAAATCTGCTAGCGCGGCTCCCTTGATGACTCTGGTCGTACTGTATTCTAGCTGAAAAGCCTGTAGCTCGATGTTCCATTCTGCAACCCTTCCAGCCGAGTTGGGGCTCATGAGTACCCTCTCCAAGGGGTATGCCGAGACGACCTTGATGAGGTGGCCTTGGAAGTAGTGCTGCAGCATGCGTGAGGCCACCAATAGCGCGAGGAGGAGCTTTTGAGGCATGGGGTACCGCGCCCTCGCGTCCCATAGCATTGTGCTGACAAAATACACGGGGTGCTCGATGAGGTTGAGGGTGCTGGCACTGCTTGAGTCCTCCGGAGGTCGAGGCGTCTCTTGAGACGACGGAGCTCCCAGTGCTTGGTCGCCTGAGGGGGCCTCTCCTGCTCCGGGTGCGTTCTCCTGCCGCGGCTGTTCCTTTCCAGCTGCAGTTGCGGCCTTCGCGAGGCCCTCCTAGCTCTGTTTTGCTTCAGTTCAGACGGTTGATGCGGCCTTGGCATAGCGCTCCTCCCCGACCGCTACCAGGGCTGCGCTAGCGGACTAGGGGGTGACCGCAAGGTAGAGCACCAGGGGCTCCCGAGGACGCGGAGCTACCATCACTGGTGGACTGGTAAGGTACCTCATGAGGTCTTGGAATGCTTTGTCGGACTCTTCAGTCCACTCGAAGGGGCCCTTTTTCTTCATCCGCTTGAAGAAGGGCAGCGCTCGTTCCCCCATCTTGGAGATAAAACGCCCCAGCGCAGTTACACGCCCGGTGAGCTTCTGCATTTCTCTGAGGGTCCTTGGCGGGCTCATGTCTTCGACTGCCTTGACCTTCTCCGGGTGGGCCTCGATGCCCCTGTGGGATACGAGGAAACCCAGGAGCTTGCCCTAGGGGACTCCAAACACGCACTTCTCCGGGTTGAGCCGTAGGTCCACTTCGTTGAGGCTCGCGAAGGTTTCTTCCAGGTCCTGTATCAGGGTGCTTGCCTCACGAGACTTCACCACAATGTCATCGACGTAAGCTTCAGCATTCCTCCCGAGCTGCCGGCCTAAGGCGATGTGCATTAGCCGCTGAAAGGTCATGCCTGCATTGCGCAACCCAAATGGCATGCACATATAGCAGTACACTCCACACGGGGTCAGGAAAGTCGTCTTCTCCACGTCTTCTACCGCCATCTTGATCTGGTGATAGCCCGAGAAGGCATCTAGGAAGCACAATAGGTCACACTCTGCGGTGGAGTCGACTATCTGGTCAATGCGGGGGAGCGGAAATGGATCCTGCGGGCAGGCCTTGTTGAGGTTGGTGAAGTCTACGCACATGCGCTCCTTTCCTCCCTTTTTTGGCACAACGACCGGATTAGCCAGCCAATTAGGGTAGCGGACCTCGCGGATAACTCCTGCCGCCTCTAGCTTCCGGGTCTCTTGAACGATGAAAGCCTGTTTCTCAGTAGACTGCCGCCTTGCCTTCTCCTTCACGGGGCACACATTGGGGCACACGTTGAGGTGATGATCAATCACTTCCCTTGGGACCCCTGCCAACTGATCAGGTTCCCATGCGAACACCTTCTTGTTGGCACGTAGGAACCCGATCAGGGCTTTCTCTTGCTCGGGCTCGAGGTTGGCCCCTATGGTGAAGGTGGCGCTAGCGGACCCATCCTCGTCGACTAGTACCCGCTTGGTTTCCGCCTTGTCTTGGGTGAACAACTGCTTCTTTTGAGCCGGCGCAGCCCCCTTGGGGTCATGGGCGTCGGTGCTAGTGGGCTGCGCCACCGCGGCCGCCCTGAAAACAAGCTGGAGCACCTGCAGCGCATCCCTTGTGTCTCCTGACATGGTGAGGACGCCGCTGGTCCCAGGCATCTTCATGAGGTTGTACGCCGGGTGAGTTGCTGCCATGAACCGAGCCAAGGTCGGATAGCCGAGGATGGTGTTGTAGGGGAGGCCTATGGGGGCGATGTCGAAGTTGATCAGCTCCATGCGGAAGTTGTCGCAGGTGCCGAAGGTCACTGGGAGGCGGGTCTACCCCAAGGAGGCGGTGGAACCGGCTCCGACGCCCGAGAAAGGCCTGCTGGGTCGGAGCCGCTCTAGCGGCACGTGGAGGAGGCTGAAGGCCTCCATCGAGAGCACGTTGAGGCCGGCACCACCGTCGATGAGGGTCCTGGTGATGGCCACTTGGCAGATGGTGGGGGTGCACAGCATGGGGAGCACGCCCGAACCAATGGGGTTGAAGGGGTGGTCCTCCAAGTCGAAGGTTAGATCGGCCTCGGGCGCCACCCAACCCGGGGGGGCTTCTCGGTGCTTGGAGGCAGTGTTGATCCGGCGGGTGAACGGCTTGACGTGATGGCTCGGGGGTGGTGCCTAGGAGCCACCCAGGAGAGCTGCGACGACGGGCAGCGCTGGTGCGGCGAAACGGGCGAGGAAGAGGTTACGCAGCTCCTCCCAGGAGGTGACAGAGGCCGTCGGCAGGTGGAGGAGCCACGCGCGCGGGATGCCGGTGAGGGCCATGGGTAACCATTTGTCCATCACCCGATCGTCGCCCTCGGCTGTGAGGACGGCCTCCTCGTACGCCACCAGGAAAATCATCGGGTCCGTCGCGCCGTCGTAGCGCGGTGGCATCTCGGGCCTGAACTTGTGCGGCCACTGCACCTGTCGCAAGGCGAGGGCCAAGGCCCGGAGCCCCCTGGCCCCAGTGTCGGCATCCGTTGCTGGAGCGGGCGGCGCGTTGTCCGCCGTGAGGGCGGGATGCGATGTCGAGGGAGAGCGGGTCGTCAGAAGGGAGGACTCCGGCACACCCCTAGCTGGCGCGCCAAATGTCGGATTTCGAGTTCCAGCAGACCCTTGAGGTTCGAACAATGGGGTGTGCTCGGAGATCTCTCCCCTGCCGATCTACGTCCAATCCTCTCGTGCGAACTAAGATGAAAATGATGAACAAGACAAGAGACATGAGGTTTATACTGGTTCGGGCCACCGTTGTGGTGTAATACCCTACTCCAGTGTGTGGTGTGGTGGATTGCCTCTGGGGCTGATGATGGACAGTACAAGGGAAGAACAGCCTCGCGAGAGGTGTTCTTGAGCTGGTGCGATGAACTGCTAGGGTGAGTTCCGTCGCCTCTCTTTCTCTCTCTGCTAGGGTTCTACCAGATTCCTCTCTCTCTCTGTCCTTCTTTCGGTGTCCCCGCTTCCTTGGTGGAGGCTAGCTCTACTTATAGAGGCCTTGGGCCTCTCCCCGAATAATTGAGCGAGAAGGGCGCCAACAATTGGCCATCTTGAAGGGGAACATCTAGTACAAGTTATCCTGACCAAAGGTGGTCTTCGGCTGCCAAAAGCACTAGTGATGACGCCGTCTTGGGCTCCATGGTGACCTCCGTCCTGCCGCTATGCTGGTCTTGATCTTGTTGCACCGGAATGGCAACCTTTGCCCGATGCCTTGGCATGTGCTTGCCCCCTTTGCACCAAAGGGGAAACAAGGACACTGCGCAGGCCGGCGCCCGCCTGGCCTTGATCGTCATGGCTTGCATCATGGGATCCTCGTGAGGTACCCCTGCCTTGATCTCTCTGACTCCTCGCGAGCCTGCCTGATGACGCTGCCTCTGAGGAAGCTTCCTGTCGTCTGCCCCGCGAGGCTTGGCACCTCGCGAGGGTCTTGAGCTTGTCTTGATGAAGATGGGCCGCGCTGGGCCCCACCTGAACCACGCCGCAGGCCACAGGCAGGCAAGTCTGGGGACCCCCGTTCCCAGAACGCCGACAGGCTCTCTCCCCCTCGCTTTCGGTGGTGCCGGAGTGCCACCGGGGACCATCATCATCACCGCAATCTTCACCAACAAATTCACCACCATCATCACCAACTCTTCCCCCTCTATGCAGCGGTGTAACCCCTCTTTTACCCGTTGTAATCTCTACTTAAACATGGTGCTCAACGCTATATATTATTTCCCAATGATGTATGGCTATCCTATGATGTTTGACTAGATCCGTTTTGTCCTATGGGTTATTTGATGATCATGATTGGTTTGAGTTGCATGTTTTATTATTGTTGTTGTCCTATGGTGCTCTCCGTGTCGCGCAAGCGTGAGGGATCCCCGTTGTAGGGTTTGCAATATGTTCATGATTTGCTTATGGTGGGTGGCGTGAGTGACAGAAGCACAGACCCGAGTAAGTTGGTTGTTTGCGTATGGGATAAAGAGGACTTGATACTTTAATGCTATGGTTGGGTTTTACCTTAATGATCTTTAGTAGTTGCGGATGCTTGCTAGAGTTCCAATCATAAGTGCATATGATCCAAGTAGAGAAAGTATGTTAGCTTATGCCTCTCCCTCAAATAAAATTGCAATAATGATTACCGGTCTAGTTATCGATTGCCTAGGGACAAATAACTTTCTCGTAACAAAAAGCTCTTTACTAAAACTAACTTAGTTGTGTCTTTACCTAAACAGCCCCTACTTTTTGTTTATGTAATCTTTATTATCCTGCAAACCTATGCAACAACACCTACAAAGTACTTCTAGTTTCATACTTGTTCTAGGTAAAGCGAACATCAAGCGTGCGTAGATTTGTATCGGTGGTTGATAGAACTTGAGGGAATATTTGTTCTGCCTTTAGCTCCTCGTTGGGTTTGACACTCTTACTTATAAAAAACTGTTGCGATCCCCTATACTTGTGGGTTATCACTGAATCATGGGTACTAGGTTAAACATATTTACACAAACAGAACAAGTCGAGTTCATACCAGTTTCTCTCTGTCACGGCCAGTTCATCGAATGTCGTCATTATTGCCTTTCACTTGCACGACCGAACAATATGAAAATAATAATAGTGCAAGAGTGTCGTGGACTAAGCTGGAATCTGCAAAACATTTTATTCAACGGGAGAAGACAAGGTAAAATGGGCTCTTTATTAGTTCAACAGTTATTCATATGAGAACCACTCAACATTTTCATCATGGTCTTCTCCATGGCACAACTCGAAAAAAAGAAAATAAATTCAGAGAAACACACTGAAATATTTTTGGAGTTTTTGGTTTTCTTGAACAATCAAATAAAAAGCGAAAAGCAAAAACGAGAAAAACTATTTACATGGGAAAGCTCCCAACAAGTAAAAGAAGAACAAGGAAATCTTTTCGGGTTTTCTTTTCTTTTTAATATTACAACTAAGCATGCATAGAAAGTATACTAACTACAACTATTTTTTTGGTTTTTTCTAAAGTTTTTCAAACACACAAGAAGAAAGCAAGAAAAATACAACTAAGCTTGGATGATACAATGAAAAAGTGTGAACACTGACAAGATGAATAAGTGGACATGAATGTAATGTCGGTGAGAACACGTACTCCCCCAAGCTTAGACTTTTGGCCTAACTTGGTAATCGATCAGTAGTATGGATGGTAGTAGGGGTACTGAGGAGCGGGCATCCACTGATCCCACTGCGGAGGCTCCTCCTCTGCCTCTGCAATATCCTGAGCGGTCTGATAGGCAATGATGTCCGCAGGCATGATCTTACATCCACCCCTGGCAATAGAATCAAACAAAGCAGGAGCAAGCAATGGAATAATATCATGAGTTCCAATGCTAAAAACTGGGTTATAAGGAATAGGAATGTCAGGAGATTTATCATCGGTAAAATGGTGGTGATCCATGGCAGCACGATCTAGGTAAATCTTGTACAGAGGGTAATCATGAGGGCGTATCTCAACCAAGAAGTGAGCCGCCAAACGAGTAACATAAATCCCACCATGAATTTTACCCTTGGATTTATTAAGGTGGAGGCGACGAGCCACAATGGCTCCCTAGCTATAAGTGATATCGCCCTCTAATGTACGATGCAAAACAACAAGGTCTGGTGAGCTAAGCGCACCCACCTTCTCCCTTGCAAGCAAGCATTTTGCAATGAAAAGAGCAAAGTAATGAACCGCGGGAAATGCAAGACATCGGTAGTGATAGTTGACACCCCTCTCTCATCTCCCACTGTCAAAGTGCGATAAAAGGCCTCAAACTCAGCCGACCTAGGCTCAGCCAAGCTCCCATCAGAAGGCATCATGCATATGTTACGAAATTCAGTAAGTGGTATATGATGGTTTTTAGCATATAAATCAAAGCTCACTTTAGGACGATTATTCCTAGGCAGGAAAGTAAAGCTATGAACAAAGATGTTTGTGAGGATTTGGTGCTGTTCACACTCATCTGATGGTTTTCAGCTATGCTTGGAATTTATGTGAAAAATATGATTATACTTGTTGTTTTGAAGACCCTAAGAAACACCTTCCCTACCAATGTTTATTTAGTGATAATGGAATCGTATCGTCTTATGCTAAGGGTGTTTATAATTACTATGATGTTCAACAAATTGAAGAATTTGTTGCTTTTAAGGGTGCTTATGAAATTGCTTCTTTGATTGAAAAGTATGATGCTACTCTTTACAAATCTAAAATTTTTGCCATACTTAAATTTACTATGATAATTATGCTTCTAATTCCTATGTTGAACCATATATTGAGGACTACTCCGCTGTCCAAGAAGAGACTAATATTTTGCAGGAGTCTATGGAAGAAGAAATTGATGAAACTGTGAGTTCATTGGATGAAAGAGATGATGAGGAGAGCGAAGAACAAATGGAGGAAGAGAGGATTAGCTACCCGTGCCCACCTTCTAATGAGAGTAACTCTTCAACTCATACATTGTTAAATCACACTTCGTGCTTACGGAAGGATGAATGCTATGATGATTGTTATGATCCCGTTGATTCTTTTGAAATATCCCTTTTTCATGATGCTTGCTATGCTTGTGGCCAAGATGCCAATATGAATTATGCTTATGGAGATGAACTTGCTATAGTTCCTTATGTTAAACATGAAATTGTTGCTATTGCACCCACGCATGATAGTCCTATTATCTTTTTGAATTCTCCCGACTACACTATATCGGAGAAGTTTGCACTTATTAAGGATTATATTGATAGGTTGCATTTTACTATTACACATGATGATTTTGATCTATATAATATGCATGTGATTGATGCTCATACTTGCAATTATTGTGAGATAGGAACTATATCTCCACCCCTCTATGTTTCCAATACAATAAAATTGCAAGAAACTGTTTATACTATGCATTGGCCTTTACTATGTGTGCATGAATTGTTCTTTTATGACATGCCGATGCATAGGAAGAGAGTTAGACTTCGTTGTTGCATGATGTATGTTACTTTGTGCTCACTACTAAACTACAAATCATTGTTAATTCAAATTGGCTTTGATATACATTGGGATCCGGGCGGATCCATTACTTGAGCACTTTATGCCTAGCTTAATGGCTTTAAAGAAAGCGCTGCCAGGGAGACAACACGGAAGTTTTGGAGAGTCATTTATTTCTGTTGTGTGCTTTTATAAGGTTTAAATATAAAACTAATGTGCCAATGTTTGCCTTTAGGATGTTTACAATGCTTGTTGGTTTATACGGTGCAGGACAGAAACTTTGGCTGTAGTGCGCGATTTTTCGTTTTTTACTGGAACGTCAAATGGTTCTGATTCTTTTTGCACTGTCTTTCTATACAAATTGTTTATTTGTCCTAATTTTGGCAGAATTTTCAAGTATCATAAGTATGGTTAATGTTCAGATTATTACAGACTATTCTGTTTTAGACCGATTCTGTTTTTGATGCATAGTTTGCTTGTTTTGATGAAACTATCGATTCATATCAGTGGATTAAGCAATGGAAAAAATTATATTACAGTAGACACAATGCAAAAACCAAATATGAATTGGTTTGTAACAGTACTTAGAATAGTGATTTGCTTTATTATACTGACGGATCTTACCGAGTTTTCTGTTGAAGTTTTGTGTGGATGAAGTGTTCGATGATCGAGAAGGTCTCGATGTGAGAAGAAGGAAGAGAGGCAAGAGCTCAAGCTTGGGGATGCCCGAGGCACCCCAAGTCAATATTCAAGGAGACTCAAGCGTCTAATCTTAGGGATGCCCCGGAGGCATCCCCTCTTTCTTCAACAAGTATCGGTATCTTTTGCATTTAGTTTTAATTTTTCTTTTATGCACCATGCTGGTATGAGATAGTCCTTGGTTGATTTGTAGAATGCTCATTGCACTTCACTTATATCTTTTGAGTATGGCTTTATAGAATGCTTCATGTGCTTCGCTTATATAATTTGAAGTTTGGATTGCCTGTTTCTCTTCACATAGAAAACTGCCATTTGTAGAATGCTCTTTTGCTTCACTTATATTTGTTAAAGCACGAGCATATCTTTTGTAGAAAGAACTAAACTCTCTTGCTTCACTTATATCTATTTAGAGAGATGATAGGAATTGGTCATTCACATGGTTAGTCATAAAATCCTACATAAAACTTGTAGATCACTGAATATGATATGTTTGATTCCTTTCAATAGTTTTGCAATATAGAGATGGTGATATTAGAGTCATGCTAGTGGGTAGTTGTGGATTAGTAGAAATACTAGTGTTGAGGTTTGTGATTCCCGTAGCATGCACGTATGGTGAACCGTTATGTAACAAAGTCGGAGCATGAGGTATTTATTGATTGTCTTCCTTATGAGTGGCGGTCGGGGACGAGCGATGGCCTTTTCCTACCAAACTATCCCCCTAGGAGCATGCGCGTAGTACTTTGTTTCAATGACTAATAGATTTTTGCAATAAGTATGTGAGTTCTTTATGACTAATGTTGAGTCCATGGATTATACGCACTATCACCCTTCCACCATCGCTAGCCTCTCTAGTACCGCGCCACTTTCGCCGGTACCTTAAACCCACCATATACCTTCCTCAAAACAGCCACCATACCTACCTATCATGGCATTCCCATAGCCATTCTGAGATATATTGCCATGCAACTTCCATCAGCATCATATACATGACTTGAGCATTCATTGTCATATTGCTTTGCATGATCGTAAGATAGCTAGCATGATGTTTTCATGGCTTGTCCGTTTTTTGATGTCATTGCTATGCTAGATCATTGCACATCCCGGTACACCGCCGGAGGCACTCATATAGAGTCATATCTTTATTCTAGTATCGAGTTGTAATATCGAGTTGTAAGTAAATAAAAGTGTGATGATCATCATTATTAGAGCATTGCCCCAGTGAGGAAAGGATGATTGAGACTATGATTCCCCCACAAGTCGGGATGAGACCGGAAAAAAAAAGAGAGAAAGGCCAAAAAAGAGAAGGCCCAAAAAAATAAAAAAAATAAAAAAATGAGAGAAAAAGAGAGAAGGGGCAATGTTACTATCCTTTTACCACACTTGTGCTTCAGAATAGCACCATGTTCTTCATATAGAGAGTCTCTTGAGTTATCACTTTCATATACTAGTGGGAATTTTCATTATAGAACTTGGCTTGTATATTCCGATGGTGGGCTTCCTCAAACGCCCGAGGTCTTCATGAGCAAGCAAGTTGGATGCACACCCACTTAGTTTTCAGTCTGAGCTTTCATACACTTATAGTTCTTAGTGAATTCGTTGCATGGCAATCCCTACTCACTCACATTGATATCTATTTATGGGCTTCTCCAGAGCCCATTGATACGCCTAGTTGATGTGAGACTATTTTCTCCTTTTTGTCTTCTCCACAACCACCATTCTATTCCACCTATAGTGCTTTGTCCATGGCTCATGCTCATGTATTGCGTGAAAGTTGAAAAGGTTTGAGAACGTCAAAAGTATGAAACAATTGCTTGGCTTGTCATCGGGGTTGTGCATGATGTGAATATTCTGTGTGGTGAAGATGGAGCATAGCCAGCCTATATGATTTTGTAGGGATAACTTTCTTTGGCCATGTTATTTTGAAAAGACATGATTGATTTATTATTAGGCTTGAAGTATTGTTGTTTTTTATGTCAAATGAGAGACTATTGCTTTGAATCACTCGTATCTTAATATTCATGCCATGATTAGATATGTGATCAATATTATGCTAGGTAGCATTCCACATCAAAAATTATCTTTTTTATCATTTACCTACTCGAGGATGAGCAGGAATTAAGCTTGGGGATGCTGATATGTCTCCGTCGTATCTATAATTTTTGATTGTTCCATGCCAATATTCTACAACTTTCATATACTTTTGGCAACTTTTAATACTATTTCTGGGACTAACATATTGATCCAGTGCCCAGTGCCAGTTCCTCTTTGTTGCATGTTTTTTGTTTCGCAGAATATCCATATCAAACGGAGTCCAAACGGGATAAAAACTGACAGAGATTTTTTTTGGAATATATATGATTTTTGGGAAGAAAAATCCATGCGAGACGGTGCCCGAGGGAGGCACGAGGTAGGGGGGACGCCCCACCCCCCTGGGCGCGCCCCTGACCCTTGTGGCCACCCCGTAAGGTGGTTGATGCCCTTGTTTCGCCGCAAGAAAGCTAATATCCGGATAGAGATCGTGTTAAAATTTCAGCCCAATCAGAGTTACGGATATCCGGGAATATAAGAAACCGTGAAAGGGCAGAATCTGAGAACGTAGAAACAGAGAGAGACAGAGAGACAGATCCAATCTTGGAGGGGCTCTCGCCCGTCCCACGCCATGGAGACCAAGGACTAGAGGGAAAACCCTTCTCCCATCTTGGGAGGAGGTCAAGGAAGAAGAAGAAGGAGGGGGGCTCTCCCCCCTCGCTTCCGATGGCGCCGGAGTGCCACCAGGGGACATCATCATCACGGCAATCTTCACCAACAACTTCACCGCCATCATCACCAACTCTTCCCCCCTCTATGCAGCAGTGTAACCCCTCTTTTACCCGCTGTAATCTCTACTTAAACATGGTGCTCAATGCTATATATTATTTCCCAATGATGTATGGCTATCCTATGATGTTTGAGTAGATCCGTTTTGTCCTATGGGTTATTTGATGATCGTGATTGGTTTGAGTTGCATGTTTTATTATTGGTGTTGTCCTATGGTGCTCTCCATGTCGCGCAAGCATGAGGGATCCCCGCTGTAGGGTTTGCAATATGTTCATGATTTGCTTATGGTGGGTGGCGTGAGTGACAGAAGCACAGACCCGAGTAAGTAGGTTGTTTGCGTATGGCATAAAGAGGACTTGATACATTAATGCTATGGTTGGGTTTTACCTTAATGATCTTTAGTAGTTGCGGATGCTTGCTAGAGTTCCAATCATCAGTGCATATGATCTAAGTAGAGAAAGTATGTTAGCTTATGCCTCTCCCTCAAATAAAGCAATAATGATTACCGGTCTAGTTATCGATTGCCTAGGGACAAATAACTTTCTCGTAACAAAAAGCTCTTTACTAAAACTAACTTAGTTGTGTCTTTACCTAAACAGCCCCTAATTTTTGTTTACGTAATCTTTATTATCTTGCAAACCTATGCAACAACACCTACGAAGTACTTCTAGTTTCATACTTGTTCTAGGTAAAGCGAACATCAAGCGTGCGTAGAGTTGTATCGGTGGTCGATAGAACTTGAGGGAATATTTGTTCTGCCTTTAGCTCCTCGTTGGGTTCGACACTCTTACTTATCAAAAACTGTTGCGATCCCCTATACTTGTGGGTTATCACTGAATCATGGGTACTAGGTTAAACATATTTACACAAACAGAACAAGCCGAGTTCATACCAGTTTCTCTCTGTCACGGCCAGTTCATCGAATGTCGTCATTATTGCCTTTCACTTGCACGACCGAACAATATGAAAATAATAATAGTGCAAGAGTGTCGTGGACTAAGCTGGAATCTGCAAAACATTTTATTCAATGGGAGAAGACAAGGTAAAATGGGATCTTTATTAGTTCAACAGTTATTCATATGAGAACCACTCAACATTTCCATCATGGTCTTCTCCATGGTAGAACTCAAAAAAGAGAAAATAAATTCAGAGAAACACACTGAAATATTTTTGGAGTTTTTGGTTTTCTTGAACAATCAAATAAAAAGGGAAAAGCAAAAATGAGAAAAACTATTTACACGGGAAAGCTTCCAACAAGTAAAAGAAGAACAAGGAAATCTTTTTGGGTTTTCTTTTCTTTTTAATATTACAACTAAGCATGCATAGAAAGTATACTAACTACAACTATTTTTTTGGTTTTTTCTAAAGTTTTTCAAACACACAAGAAGAAAGCAAGAAGGATACATCTAAGCATGGATGATACAATGAAAAAGTGTGAACACCGTCAAGATGAATAAGTGGACATGAATGTAATGTCGGTGAGAACACGTACTCCCCCAAGCTTAGGCTTTTGGCCTAACTTGGTAATCGATCAGTAGTATGGATGGTAGTAGGGGTACCGAGGAGAGGGCATCCACTGATCCAACTGCGGAGGCTCCTCGTCTGCCTCTGCAACAGCCTGAGCGGTCCGATAGGCAATGATGTCCGCATGCATGATCTTACATCCACCCCTGGCAACAGAATCAAACAAAGCAGGAGCAGGCAATGGAATAATATCATGAGTTCCAATGCTAAAAACTAGGTTATAAGGAATAGGAATGTGAGGAGATTTATCATCGGTAAAATGCTGGTGATCCATGGCAGCACGGTGTAGGTAAATCTTGTACAGGGGGTAATCATGAGGGCATATCTCAACCACGAAGTGAGCCGCCAAACGAGTAACATAAATCCCACCATGAATTTTACCCTTGGATTTATTAAGGTGGAGGCGATGAGCCACAATGGCTCCCAAGCTATAAGTGATGTCGCCCTCTAATGTATGATGCAAAACAACAAGGTCTGGTGAGCTAAGCACACCCACCTTCTCCCTAGCAAGCAAGCATTTTGCAATGAAAAGAGCAAAGTAATGAACCGCGGGAAAATGCAAGACATCGGTAGTGATAGTTGACACCCCTCTCTCATCTCCCACTTTCAAAGTGCGATAAAGGCCTCAAACTCAGCCGGCCTAGGCTCGGCCAAGCTCCCATCATAAGGGATCATGCATATGTTACAAAATTCAGTGAGTGGTATATGATGGTTTTCAGCATATAAATCAAAGCTCACTTCAGGAGGATTATTCCTAGGCAGGAAAGTAAAGCTCTGAACAAAGATGTTTGTGAGGATTTGGTGCTGTTCACAGTCATCTGCGATAAAATCGGTGAGGCCGGCATTAGCAGCATATTTCATGAACTCCTGAAGGATTCCAGCCTCTTCGTGGAACGGGATTTGTGGCCATTCAAACGGTCGTACCTCCGCCAACCTCCGAGGATGGAGATCACTATCAGATGACTCCCCAATGACACCCTTGGAGTTCTTCTTGGAACCAAACTTCCTAAAGATATTCATGGTTTTCCTATGAACAAAATTCTGAAATTTATTAGCCCACAAAATTTTCTCAACAAAACTTTATAAGATTGATAGCAACAACTCATAGGGATACATAGAGGCCATAGCAAGCATTCAAACTACTTAGAACAGTAAGAATTCAACATGCAAGCTCATCTACAGCAGCACCAAGAGTAGCTAATTATTCAAAATATAAACTAATAAAATAAAAACTAATTGGACAAATGGTGGAGGCACATACCAATCAACAATCCCCCAAAACAGTTTCAGAAACGGAGCTTCGACCAAAGAGATCGAAATCCACGGGTTTGAGAGCAAGAACATGGGAGAGAGAGCAATGGAGATTTTTTTCTAGAGGTAGGTGATGATGTGGTGTAAAGAGATAAGTGAGGGGGCCCTCGTGGGGACCACAACCCACCAGGGCGCGCTTGGGGGTCCTGGCGCGCCCAGGTGGGTGGTGCCCACCTGGTGCACCTCCCTCTGATGTTATTTGCACCAAAAATTTAGCAATATTCAGGAAAAATTCATATTAAATTTTCAGGGCATTCTGAGAACTTTTATTTTTGGGTCATTTTTTTGCACGGGAAATTCAGAAAACAGACAAAACATGGCATTTTATTCTATTCAGCTAATAAAAACAGAAAAGAAAAAGTAGGGACAGAAGGTAGTGCTTACTAAATTCATCAACTTCATACCGTTCAAAAATGATCCATTAATAAGGTTGATCAAGTCTTATTAACAACCACTTTTGATTAGCATGAAACCGAGGAACTTTCGTAAATCACTAGGTTACCTCAATGGGGATATGAATGTCCCCAACAATAAGCATTTCATATTTCTTTTAACAGTAGGTAGAGGTATTTGAAAACTTCCAATAGTAATTGTCGGAGATTTTTCAATAACATCAATACCAATCACTTGGAATTGTTTGTTCGGAAAGTGCACTGTATGCTCATTACCATTGATATGAAAAGTGACCTTGCTTTTATTGCAATCAATAACAGACCCTGCATTATTCAAGAAGGGTCTACCAAGGATAATCGACATGTTGTCGTCCTCGGCATCTCAAGTATCACAAAGTCAGTCAAAATAGTAACATTAGCAACAACGATGGGCACATCCTCACAGATACCGATAGGTATGGCAGTTGATTTATCAGCCATTTGCAAATATAGTTTAGTAGGTGTGAGTTTATTCAAATCAAGGCTTTTATATAAATAGAAAGACATAACACTAACACCAGGTCGTAAATCACACAAAGCAGTTTTCACATAATTCTTTTTGATAGAGCAAGGTATATTTGGTATTCTCGGATCTCCAAGTTTTTAGGTACTCCATCTTTAAAAGTATAATCAGCAAGCTTAGTGGAGATTTCAACTTCCGGTATTTTTTCTCTTATTTGTGATGATGTCTTTCATATACTTTGCATAAGGAGGCATTTTCAAGATATCAGTCAAGCAAGTACGCAAAAAGACTGGCCGCAGCATTTCAGCAAAGCGTTCAAATTCTTCGTCATCATTCTTTTTAGTTGACTTCGGTGGAAAAGGCTTAGGTTTTTGAACCCACGGTTCTCTTTCTTTACCGTGTTTTCTAGCAATGTAGTCTATTTTATCATACCTTTTATTCTTAGGTTGTGGGTTATCAAGATCAACAGGTGGTTCTATCTCAACATCATTGTCTGGTTCTTTATTATTTGGTTGAGTTTTTTCATGAACATCAGCATTATCTTTTTCATTATCACTAGGTGAATGTTCATTACCAGACTGAGTTTCAGCATCAGAGATAGAAGTTTCATTAGCATTATCAGGAGGTTTTTCTATTTCATGTTCACTTGGAGCATGTGAAGTCCTATCATTTTTCTTTTTCTTTATCTTTCTAGAAGAACTAGGTGCACTTGTGTTAGCTCTTTGTGAATCTTGTTCAATTCTTTTTGGGTGTCCCTCGGGATAAAGTGGTTCCTGAGTCATTTGGCCTCCTTTAGTTGCAACTCTAACAACAAAGTCATGCATGTTATTATTCATTTCATCAAGCAATTCTCTTTGAGATTTAGCAACTTGTTCTAACTGAGTTTAAACCATAGGAGCATGCTTTCCAACACCTCTAACAGCATTTGATATTCTAAATAACAAGTCACTCAAGCGAGCAATCATATCAGAATTGTATTTCAGTTGTTTCATAACATTTCCCTTGAAGCGATCTTGTTTTCTAATATAATTTTCAAACTCATAAAGGCATTGGCTTGGATGCATATTGCGAGGATTGTCATTATCATTGAACTTCATAAGAGAATTTACCTCTACCACCTTAGGCAGTGGTGGTGTATTAAGCCCATGTATTTCTTCAATGGGAGGTAAAATTTTAACATTCTCAGCTTTAATACCTTTTTCCTTCATAGATTTCTTTGCCTCTTGCATATCTTCAGGACTGAGATATAATATACCCCACTTCTTCGGAGTGGGTTTCGCCGATGGTTCAGGAATAGTCCAATCATCATAATTTTTCAATGTGTTATTCAATAATTCTTCAGCTTGTCCAACAGTTCGTTCTCTGAAAACACAACCAGCACAACTATCTAGGAATTCCCTAGAAGCATCGGTTAGTCCATTATAGAAGATATCAAGTATTTCATTTTTCTTAAGAGGATGATTAGGCAAAGCGTTAAGTAATTGGCAAAGCCTCCCCCAAGCTTGTGGGAGACTCTCTTCTTTAGTTTGCAAAAAGTTAAATATTTCCTGTAAGGTAGCTTGTTTCTTATGAGTAGGAAATATTTTTTAGAGAAGTAATAAATCATATCCTGGGGACTACACACACAACCAGGAGCAAGAGTATTGTACCAAGCTTTAGCATCACCCTTTAATGAGAAAGGAAATAATTTAAGAATATATTAATAGCGAGTTTTCTCATCATGAGTGAGAAGGGTGGCTATGTCATTCAACTTAGTAAGATGTGCCACAATAGTTTCAGTTTCATAACCATGGAAAGGATCAGTTTCAACCAAAGTAATTAACTCTGAGTCGACAGAGAATTCATAATCATTATCATCAATAAAGATAGGTGAAGTAGCAAACTTAGGATCACATTTCATTCTAGCATTCAGAGATTTTCTTTATACTTGCATAATAATTTCTCTAGATCATCTCTATCTCTGCAAGCAAGAATATCTCTAGTTGTTTCTTCACTCATAACATAACCTTCCGGTACCTTAGGCAATTCATATCTAGGAAGCCTAGTTCTAGCAGGTGTTTCAGGAGTTTCAGTTTCAAGCTCATCATCAGATTCAACAACATCATGTTGTATAACTCTAGCAATTTGTTTATCAAGAAAGTCACCAAGTGGCACATCATCATTAAGTAAGGTACTAGCATCATCAAAAGCAATATCCATAGCAGAGGTAGCATAATCAATAACTTATGACATATGAATTAATAGCATGTGGTGGTGTTTCAAGTTTACTTATAACAGAAGGTGAATCTAAAGCAGAACTCAATGGCAGTTCCTTACCTCTCCTCGTCTTTGAGGGAAATATCTTGGTCTTAGCAGCCTTCAGATTCTTCATAGTGATAGTATGATAATAATCCCAAATGACTCAACAAATATAGCTATGCTCCCTGGCAACGGCGCCAGAAAAAGGTCTTGATAACCCACAAGTATAGAAGATCACAACATTTTTCGAGGATAGAGTATTCAACCCAAATTTATAGATTCGACACAAGGGGAGCCAAAGAATATTTCAAGGTATTAGCAGCTGAGTTGTCAATTCAACCACACCTGGAGATAAATTATCTGCAGCAAAGTAATCAGTAGCGAAGTAGTATGATAGTTTTGATAATAGTAGCAACAGTAACGGTAATAGTAACAGTGATAGCAGTTTTGTAGCAAGTGTAACAGTGATGATAGCAATAGTAACTTAGCAAGAACAATATAAGACAAATTCGTAGGCATTGGATCGGTGACTTGTTGGATGATATTCATCATGAGACAGTTATAACCTAGGGCAATACGGCACTAGTTCCAGTTCATCAATATAATGTAGGCATGTATTCCCTAAATAGTCATACGTGCTTATGAAAGAACTTGCATGAGATCTTTTGTCCCACCCTCCCGTGGCTGCGGGGTCCATATTGGAAACTAAGGGATATTAAGGCCTCCTTTTAATAGAGAACCGGAACAAAGCATTAACACATAGTGAATACATGAACTCCTCAAACTACGGTCATCACCGGGAGAAGTCCCGGTTATTGTCACTCCGGGGTTGCCGGATCATAACACGTAGTAGGTGACTATAACTTACAAGATCGGATCTAGAACATGGATATAATGGTGATAACATAAATGGTTCAGATCTGAAATCATGGCACCCGGGCCCAAAGTGACAAGCATTAAGCATCGCAAAGTCATAGCAACATCAATCTAAGAACATAGTGGATACTAGGGATCAAGTCCTAACAAAACTAACTCGATTACAAGATGAATATCATCCAACTCCTCACCGACCAGCGAGCCTACGAAGGAATTACTCACTCCCGGTGGGGAGCATCATGGAATTGGCGATGGAGAGGGGTTGGTGATGACGAAGAACGAAGATCCCCCCTCTCCGGAGCCCCAAACGGACTCCAGATCTGGCCCCCCGATGAAGAACAGGAGGTGACAGCGGCACCATCTCGTGGATCGTGATAATTCTTTCTCCTTGATTTTTTTTAAAAAATAGGATTTTATAGTGTCGGTTTCAGGGTCTGCGGGGCCACCAGGTGGGCACAACCCACCTGGGCGCGCCAGGAGAGGGGGGCGCTCCCTGGTGGGTTGTGCTCACCCAGGTGCTCCCCTCTGGTGGGTCTTGGCTCCAGAAATTCTTATTAGTGATATAAAAATCCTCGCAAAGTTTCGTTCCATTCCGAGAACTTTTATTTCTGCACAAAAACAACACCATGGTTGTTCTGCTGAAAACAACATCAGTCCGGGGTTAGTTTTATTCAAATCATGTAAATTAGAGTCCAAAACAAGAGGAAAAATGCTAGGAAAAGTAGATACATTGGAGACGTATCAACCCTGTTCCGGCACCCTGCCGGAGGGGGGAATCATCTCCGGTGGCCATCTTCATCATCCTGACGGCCACCACGATGAGGAGGGAGTAGTCCACCCTCGAGGCTGAGGGTTTGTACCAGTAGCTATGTGTTTAATTTCTCTCTCTCTCTCTCTTTAGTGTTCTTGAGATTTCACGATCTAGATGTATCGCGGGCTTTGTTAATATAGTCAGATCATATGGTGTTTTCCCTTCTCTATTTTGTTGTGATGAATTGAGTTTTTCCCTTTGAGATTTCGTTGTTATCAGATTGAATACTTTTATGGATTTGAGAGCACTTGATATATGTCTTGCATATGAATACTCGTGGTGACAATGGGGTATCGTATTGATTTACTTGATTTATGTTTTAGCACTCAACTCGCGGATTCCCGAGGTGGCATTGGGGTAATCTACACATAGGGGTTGATGCACATTCTTGTCTTTGTTTCTCCGGTAGAAATTTTGGGGCACCCTTTGAGGTTCTTTGTGTTGGATTGAGTATTATGAATCTGAAATTATTTGGTGTTATTTTAGTATGAACTCTTGGATAGATTGATCGGAAAGAATAGCTTCGAGGTGGTTTCATACCCTACAAATGATTTCTTCTTATGTTCCCCGCTAGATAGGAACTTTGGAGTGATTCTTCATCACACGTTGAGGGATGGTTATATGATCCAGTTATATTAGCATTGTTGATAGATTGCACTAGCGAAAGTACAGACCCTAGGCCTCATTTTCAAGCATTGCAATACCGTTTTTGTGCGCGTTTACTATTTGCTACCTTGCTGTTTTTATTTATTTAGATTATAAAAATATATTTCTACCATTAATATTACACTTCTATCACCATATCTTCGCCGAACTAGTGCATCTATACAAATTACCATTGTATTTGGTGTGTTGGGGACACAAGAGACTTTTTATTATTTGGTTGCAGGGTTGTCTGAGAGAGATCATCTTCATCCTACACCTCCCACGGATTGATAAACCTTAGGTCATCCACTTGAGGGAAAATTGCTACTGTCCTACAAAACTCTGCGCTTGGAGGCCCAACACGAGTCTACAAGAATAAAGTTGCATAGTAGACATCAAGCTCTTTTCTGGCCCCGTTGCCGGGGAGGTGAGTGGATGAAGGTATATCTTTAGATCTTGCAATTGAATCTTTTAGTTTCTAGTTTTATCACTAGTTTGGTTTATAAAAGAAAACTACACAAAAAATGGAATCGAGGTTGCATCATATTATTGATCATCTTTATAATATCTTTCTTGCAAATGATGGTTCGGAAAATTGTGCTCAATTGATATAGGAGAATTATATAAAATGTTTGACAAAAAATCTTTGAATGATGAGCATGATTGTAATGTTGGTATGAACTCTTTGAATATACATGATGCTAATGATATGCAAAGCCATACTTGGGGGTGCTATGTTTGATGAAGATGATATTTTTAGTACCCCATGATTTAATGTGCAAATTTGTTATAATGATTGCATGCCTCCTATTTATGATGATTATATTGATGAAAGTGGATTTGGAGAGGTCATGACTTTGTTTAATGATGAATCCACTATTTTGGAGGAGGTCGCAATTGACTATGACAACAAAGTTGCTATCTATGATGATTATGTGATGACATGTATGCTATAAATAATAATGATAACCATGAAACTTGTCATCATGATTTTAATTCTTAATCACATGATAGTTATTTTGTTGAGTTTGCTCCCACTACTATTCATGAGAACAAATTTGCTTATGTGAGAGTAACAAAATTTCTATGCTTATGTATCATGAAAATAATGCTTTATGTGATAGTTATATTGTTGAATTCATTCATGATGCTACTGAAAATAATTATGAGAGAGGAACATATGCTTTTACATATTGCAAAAATATCAAGTTTCCTCTCTATGTGATGAAAATCTAGTTATGCTTGTTTTGTCTTCCTATGCTAGTTGATTCTTGTTCCCATATATTGTTTGCTCACAAAATACCTATGCATAGGAAGTGGGTTAGGCTTAAATGTGCTAGGCATATGCTTCATGATGGTCTTGTTATGTTTCAATTCTTATCTTTTATGTGAGCATCATTGAAATCATCATGCCTAGCTAAAAGACATTAAAGAAAATCGCTTGTTGGGAGACAACCCAACACTTTTACCTACCGCTTTTGTGTGTTCACATGATTAGGCTATTGTAGTAATCATGTTTTATTGCTTTCATTTCAATAAACTGCCAAGTAAGACCTATGGGATGGCTTACGGTGATAGTTGATTTGATCTTGCTGAAAAACAGAAACTTTTGTGCTCAGAAAAACAATTCTCATTTTTAACAGAAGCATGATAAAATTCTGATTATTTTTGCAGAATATTAATAGACAAATTACCCAGGTCTTCCTAATTTTTCAGAATTTTTGGAGTAGCTGAAGTATGGTTGGAGTATAGATAACTACAGACTATTCTGTTTTTGACAGATTCTGTTTTCAGTGCATAGTTTGCTTGTTTTCTAGTTTCCATGGCTTATATTGCTCAATATAAATTCTGGAAATGATAAGCTACTGTAGGCATTGTGTGGAAACAATTATGAATCTTGTCTTTGACAGTACCAAAGTGAAATCGTTTGCTCTTTATCATACTAACCTATCTCATGAAGTTCCGTTAAGTTTTGTGTGATTGAAGTTTTCAAGTTTTGGGTGAGATGTCGATATGAGGAGAGTAAGGAGTGACAAGACCCTAAGCTTGGGGATTCCCAAGGCACCCCAAGGTAATATTCAAGGAAGATCCAAGCAACTAAGCTTGGGGATGCCCCGGAAGGCATCCCCTCTTTCGTCTCCAACATTATCGGTAACCTCACTTGGAGCTATGTTTTCATTCGTCACATGATATATTTTTTCTTGGAGCATCATTTTATTTTGCTAGGATTTTCTTGCTGTTATTTAGAATAATATTTTTCATCTTTATTTTCAATAAAAATATCAAGTTTAGCCTTTGACATGCTTATTTTGCAAGTATACATGTTGCTGTTTGAAAATAGAAAGTTTATCGTTGTTGCAAAAATTCCCTAGAAAAGTCAGAATGTGAAAAAATGTTGAATCTTTTTGAAAAGTTAGCTCTGATAAATTTTCTACAGTGTGGATATTTTTCATAACTGTTGGAGTTAGGGAAGTATTGGTACTCTTGGATTCTTTACAGACTGTACTGTTTTGGCAGATTGCTGTTATGTTTGCATTGTTTGCATATATTTGCTTGTTTAATGATTCTATTTGAGGATATGAGTATTAAATATGCAGAGGCATTTAGTGTGCAATGTTGAATAATAATTTTATTGATTTGCTAGAGTAGAGAATGATAAGGTTTTTGCATTGGTTTATACTAACTTATCTCACGAGTCCTTGTTGAGTTTTCTGTGGAGGAAGCTTTTGAGATTTAGGAAAACCATGATCTGAGAAGAATTAAGGAGACACAAAAACTCAAGCTTGGCGATGCCCAAGGCATCCCAAGATAATGTTTCAAGAAGTCTCAAGCATCTAAGCTTGGGGATGCCCCGATAGGCATCCCACCTTTCCTCTTCAAAAATTATCGGTTAGTATCGGTTGAGCCTAAGTTATTGCTTATTCACATGAGTTGTGTTATTCTTAGAATATAATTTTATTTCACTAAGATTGCTGATTTAATAAACTACTTAGATCTGAAGGTTTTGCATAAAATAGAGTCCTCAAATAGTTGCCAGGGAGGCTTGGTAAGCGGCACGCACATCCCGTCAACGATGCTCTTTTCTGTGGAATTGCTCTAGTGCTTCACTTATATATTTTTAAGCACGTCGTGCTTTAGTATTTTTGAAGAAATTCTCTCTTGATTCACTTAAATTAATTTGAGAGGAAAGAAATATTATGCTCGTTATCTTCACTTATATCTTTCTGGAGTATCTTGTCATTTACTCTTGTGCTTCACTTATATCATATGAGTAAATTGTTGAATGAATTAAATATCATGAAGTTGAAATTATATCATGCCTAGTAGTAGCTTCACATTCGGCTTATAAAGGGAAATATTTTGAAGCTTGACAATCACAATATTGGTCATACAAGCAATTAATGAATAATTAGTAGAAGGAAGAGAACTTTCACATGCAAATATACTATCCTAGAAATCTTTTGTGATTGTGAGCCCCCATCAAAATATTATATGCTAAAATTGTTGACGTTGGACAAGGAAGACAACATAATGGTTTATGTTTGTTCATATTCACATAGAATTTATATTGTCATAGATCCTTCAACATGTGGTGCTTGGCCCCCATCTTTGCTAGCCAAAAATTTAGCACCAAGTAGAGATACTACTTGTGCATCCAAAATCCCTTAAACCCAAATCTTATTTTCAATAGTCCATCATACCTACCTAGGGATTGAATAAGATCCTTCAAGTAAGTTGTCATGGGTGCAATAAGGCAATAAAAATTGAGTGTTGTACGAGCTTGTGATGGCAAAGAATAAAAGCGACAAACTCTAAAATAAAGGTTGCTATCATAAGGGGCAATATAACGTGATGTTCTTTTGCATTAAGGGGTTGAGCATACAAAAAAATAAGTGCATGACAACCTTTGCTTCCCTCTGTGAAGGGCCTATCTTTTACTTTTCAGTATTTACTTTTATGCAAAGAGTCAAAGTTTTTCTCTATTCCTTTTTATTTTTCTCTTCTGGCAAGCATCATGTGGTGAGGAAAGGTCTAGGCACATATATCCAGTTGGATATGGGTAGCATGAGTTATTATTGTTGACATCACCCTTGAGGTGAATACGTTGGGAGGCGAAATTATAAGCCCCTATATTTCTATGTGTCTGGTTGAAACATTTTGCTCCTGTGTATGTGGTGAGTGTTAGCAATCATAGAAGACTATATGATGGTTGAGTATGTGGAGCTCTTACTTAAACTTTATTGAATAAGTTGAATTACAGTTGCTTGGTGACTGAGAAGATAGGTTGTTGAGTTTCAAGAGAATTCATCCTTTGAACCTTAACATGTGAATTGGTTGCTACTTTAACAAGAGAAGTTTTATAAGAAAGAGTTGATGTTATGATGCCAGGAAAAGTGATTGAAATTATCATTGATAAAACTTGTGCACTTTGCTAGCATTCACACTCCATAAATTATTTCTTTTATCATTTACCTACTCGAAGACGAGTAGGAATTAAGCTTGGGGATGTTGATATGTCTCCAATGTATATATAATTTATGAAGTATTCATGCTGTTTTATTATCATTCTTGGATGTTTTATAATCATTTCGTAGCAACTTTATATCAATTTTGGGACTAACCTATTGACCTAGTGCCCAGTGCCAGTTGCTTTTTTTTTGCTTGTTTATTACATCGCAGGAAATCAATATCAAACGAAGTCCTGACACCGCAAAATTTTTTGTGGATTTTTTATGGACCAGAAGACCACCAATGGGCCACAGCAGCACCTGGGGGGTGCCCCGAGGGGGCACAACCCCAAGCGCGCCCAGGTGGGTTGTGCCCACCTCAGTGGCCTCCTGCACCCCCTCTTTACCCTATAATTCACAAATATTCTGAAAACCCTCGGGGTTAACCTAGATCAGAAGTCCCGCTGCCGCAGGCCTCTGTAGCCACCAAAAACCAATCTAGACCCCGTTCCGGCACCCAGCCGGAGGGGGGAATCATCTCCGATGGCCATCTTCATCATCCTAGCGGCCACCATGATGATGATGGAGTAGTCCACCCTCGGGGCCGAGGGTTTGTACCAGTAGCTATGTGTTTAATCTCTCTCTCTCTCTCTCTCGTGTTCTTGAGATCTCATGATCTTGATGTATCGCAGGCTTTGTTAATATAGTTGGATCATATGGTGTTTTCCCCTCTCTATTTTGTTATGATGAATTGAGTTTTTCCCTTTGAGATTTTGTTGTTATCATATTGAATACTTTTATAAATTTGAGAGCACTTGATATATGTCTTGCATATGAATACTCGTGGTGACAATGGGGTAGCGTATTGATTCACATGATATATGTTTTGGCACTTAACTCGCGGATTCCCGAGGTGACAATGGGGTAATCTACACATAGGGGTTGATGCACGTTCTTGTCTTTGTTTCTCCGGTAGAAATATTGGGGCACTCTTTGAGGTTCTTTGTATTGGATTGAGTATTATGAATCTGAAATTATTTGGTGTACGAACTCTTGGATAGATCGATCGGAAAGAATAGCTTCGAGGTGGTTTCATACCCTACAAATGATTTCTTCTTATGTTCTCCGCTAGATAGGAACTTTGGAGTGATTCCTCATGGCACGTTGAGGGATGGTTATATGATCCAATTATATTAGCATTGTTGAGAGATTACACTAGCGAAAGTACGGATCCTAGGCCTCATTTTCAAGCATTGCAATACCATTTTTGTGCCTGTTTACTATTTTCTACCTTGCTGTTTTTATTTATTCAGATTATAAAAATAAATTTCTACCATCAATATTACACTTTTATCACCAACTCTTCGCCGAACTAGTGCACCTATACAAATTACCATTGTATTTGGTGTGTTGGGGACACAAGAGACTTTATATTATTTGGTTGCAAGGTTGTCTGAGATAGATCATCTTCATCCTACACCTCCCACGGATTGATAGACCTTAGGTCATCCACTTGAGGGAAAATTGCTACTGTCCTACAAAACTCTGCGCTTGGAGGCCCAACACGAGTCTACAAGAATAAAGTTGTGTAGTAGAAATCAGATATGTGGGTGTTGGAAATATGCCCTAGAGGCAATGATAAATTAGTTATTATTATATTTCCTTGTTCATGATAATCGTTTATTATCCATGCTAGAATTGTATTGATAGGAAACTCAGATACATGTGTGGATACATAGACAACACCATGTCCCTAGTAAGCCTCTAGTTGACTAGCTCGTTGATCAATAGATGGTTACGGTTTCCTGACCATGGACATTGGATGTCATTGATAATGGGATCACATCATTAGGAGAATGATGTGATGGACAAGACCCAATCCTAAGCCTAGCACAAGATCATGTAGTTCGTATGCTAAAGCTTTTATAATGTCAAGTATCATTTCCTTAGACCATGAGATTGTGCAACTCCCGGATACCGTAGGAGTGCTTTGGGTGTGCCAAACATCACAACATAACTGGGTGGCTATAAAGGTACACTACGGGTATCTCCGAAAGTGTTTGTTGGGTTGGCACGAATCGAGACTGGGATTTGTCACTCCGTGTAAACGGAGAGGTATCTCTGGGCCCACTCGGTAGGACATCATCATAATGTGCACAATGTGATCAAGGAGTTTATCACGGGATGATGTGTTACGGAATGAGTAAAGAGACTTGCCGGTAACGAGATTGAACAAGGTATCGGGATACCGACGATCGAATCTCGGGCAAGTGTCGTACCGATAGACAAAGGGAATTGTATACGGGATTGATTAAGTCCTTGACATCGTGGTTCATCCGATGAGATCATCGTGGAACATGTGGGAGCCAACATGGGTATCCAGATCCCGCTATTGGTTATTGACCGGAGAGTCATCTCGGTCATGTCTGCATGTCTCCCGAACCCGTAGTGTCTACACACTTAAGGTTCGTTGACGCTAGGGTTATAGAGATGCGGTAACCCGAAAGTTGTTCGGAGTCCCGGATGATATCCCGGACATCACGAGGAGTTCCGGAATGGTCCGGAGGTAAAGAATTATATATAGGAAGTGCTGTTTCGGCCATCGGGACAAGTTTCGGGGTCACCGGTATTGTACCGGGACCACCGGAAGGGTCCCGGGGGTCCACCGGGTGGGGCCACCTGCCCCGGGGGGCCACATGGGCTGTAGGGGGTGCGCCTTGGCCTATATGGGCCAAGGGCACCAGCCCCAAGAGGCCCATGCGCCAAGAGAAGAGGGAAAGGAAGAGTCCTAAAGGGGGAAGGCACCTCTGAGGTGCCTTGGGGAGGAGGGATTCCTCCCCTGGCCGCACCCTTCCTTGGAGGAAGGGCCAAGGCTGCGCCCCCCCCCCTCTCCCTTGGCCCTATATATAGTGGGGGAAAGGGAGGGCAACCATACCTAAGCCCTGGCGCCTCCCTCTCCCTCCCATGACACATCTCCCTCCTCCCGCAGCGCTTGGCGGAGCCCTATTGGAATCCCGCTACTTCCACCACCACGCCGTCGTGCTGCTGGATCTCCATCAACCTCTCCTCCCCCCTTGCTGGATCAAGAAGGAGGAGACGTCGCTGCTCCGTATGTGTGTTGAACGCGGAGGTGCCGTCCGTTCGGCGCTAGGATCATCGGTGATTTGGATCACGACGAGTACGACTCCATCAACCCCGTTCTCTTGAACGCTTCCGCGCGCGATCTACAAGGGTATGTAGATCCACTCCTCCCTCGTTGCTAGATGACTCCATAGATAGATCTTGGTGACACGTAGGAAAATTTTGAATTTATGCTACATTCCCCAACAGTGGCATCATGAGCTAGGTCTATGCGTAGTTTCTATGCACGAGTAGAACACAAAGTAGTTGTGGGCGTTGATTTTGTTCAATATGCTTGCCGTTACTAGTCTTATCTTGATTCGGCGGCATCATGGGATGAAGCGGCCCAGACCGACCTTACACGTACTCTTACGTGAGACTGGTTCCAGCGACTGACATGCACCAGTTGCATAAGGTGGCTAGCAGGTGTCTGTCTCTCCCACTTTAGTCGGATCGGAATCGATGAAAAGGGTCCTTATGAAGGGTAAATAGCAATTGGCATATCACGTTGTGGTTTTTGCGTAGTAAGAAACGTTCTTGCTAGAAACCCATAGCAGCCACGTAAAACATGCAAACAACAATTAGAGGACGTCTAACTTGTTTTTGCAGGGTATGCTATGTGATGTGATATGGCCAAAAGGATGTGATGAATGATATATGTGATGTATGAGATTGATCATGTTCTTGTAATAGGAATCACGGCTTGCATGTCGATGAGTATGACAACCGGCAGGAGCCATAGGAGTTGTCTTAATTTATTTATGACCTGCGTGTCAACATAAACGTCATGTAATTACTTTACTTTATTGCTAATAGTTTGCTATAGTAGCAGAAGTAATAGTTGACGAGACAACTTCATGAAGACACGATGATAGAGATCATGATGATGGAGATCATGGTGTCATGCCGGTGACGATGATGATCATGGAGCCCCAAGATGGAGATCAAAGGAGCTATATGATATTGGCCATATCATGTCACTATTATTTGATTGCATGTGATGTTTATCATGTTTATGCATCTTGTTTACTTAGAACGACGGTAGTAAATAAGATGATCCCTCATTAAAATTTCAAGAAAGTGTTCCCCCTAACTGTGCACCGTTGCGACAGTTCGTTGTTTCGAAGCACCACGTGATGATCGGGTGTGATAGATTCTAACGTTCACATACAACGGGTGTAAGACAGATTTACACACGTGAAACACTTAGGTTGACTTGACGAGCCTAGCATGTGTACAGACATGGCCTCGGAACACAAGAGACCGAAAGGTCGAGCATGAGTCGTATAGAAGATACGATCAACATGAAGATGTTCACCGATGTTGACTAGTCCGTCTCACGTGATGATTGGACACGGCCTAGTTGACTCGGATCATGTAATCACTTAGATGACTAGAGGGATGTCTATCTGAGTGGGAGTTCATAAGATGAACTTAATTATCCTGAACATAGTCAAAAAGGTCTTCACAAATTATGTCGTAGCTCGCGCTTCAGTTCTACTGTTTAGATATGTTCCTAGAGATTTTTTAGTTGAAAGTTGATAGTAGCAATTATGCGGACTAGGTCTGTAAACTGAGGATTGTCCTCATTGCTTCATAAAAGGCTTATGTCCTTAATGCACCAGTGTGCTGAACCTCGAACGTCATCTGTGGATGTTGCGAACATCTGACATACACATTTTGATAACTACGTGATAGTTCAGTTAAACGGTTTAGAGTTGAGGCACCGAAGACGTTTTGAAACGTCGCAAAACATATGAGATGTTTCGAGGGCTAAAATTGGGATTTCAGGCTCGTGCCCACGTCAAGAGGTATAAGACCTCCGACGATTTTCTTAGCCTGCAAACTAAGGAGAAAAGCTCAATTGTTGTGCTTGTGCTCAGATTGTCTGAGTACAACAATTGCTTGAATCGAGTGGGAGTTGATCTTCCAGATGAGATAGTGATGTTTCTCCGAAGTCATTACCACCAAGCTGCTAGAGCTTCGTGATGAACTATGATATATCAGGGACATATATGATGATCCTTGAGATATTCGCGATGTTTGACACCGCGAAAGTAGAAATCAAGAAGGAGCATCAATTGTTGATGGTTGGTGAAACCACTAGTTTCAAGAAGGGCAAGGGAACAAAGGGATACTTCATGAAACGACAATTCAGCTGCTGCTCTAGTGAAGAAACCCAAGGTTGAACCTAAACCCGAGACTGAGAGCTTCTGTAATAAAGGGAACAGCCACTGGAGCAGAATTACCCTAGATACTTGGTAAATAAGAAGGCTGGCAAGGTCGATAGAAGTATATTGGATGTATTATGTTAGTGTACTTTACTAGTACTCCTAGTAGCACCAGGGTATTAGATACTGGTTCGGTTGCTAAGTGTTAGTAACTCGAAATAAAAGCTACGGAATAAACGGAGACTAGCTAAAGGTGAGCTGACGATATGTGTTGGAAGTGTTTCCAATGTTGATATGATCAAGCATCGCACGCTCCCTCTACCATCGAGATTGGTGTTCGCGTTGAGCATAGACATGATTGGATTATGTCTATCGCAATACGGTTATTCATTTAAAGAGAATAATGGTTACTCTGTTTATTTGAATAATACCTTCAATGGTCTTACACCTGAAATGAATGGTTTATTGAATCTCGATCGTAGTGATACACATGTTCATGCCAAAAGATAGTAATGATAGTACCACCTACTTGTGACACTGCCACGTAAGTCATATCGGTATAAAACGCATGAAGAAGCTCCATGTTGATGGATCTTTGGACTCACTCATTTTTGAAAGGACTGAGACATGCGAACCATGTTTGTTGGTAGATATGCATGAAGAAACTCTATACAGATGGATCGTTTGGACTCACTTGATTTTGAATCACTTGAGACATGCAAATCATACCACATGGGCAAGATGACTGAAAGCCTCGTTTTCAGTAAAATGGAACTAGAAAGCAACTTGTTGGAAGTAATACATTTTGATGTGTGCAATCCAATGAGTGCTGAGGCATGTAGTGGATATCGTTATGTTCTTACTTCACAGATGATTTGAGTAGATGTTGAGTATATTTACTTGATGAATCACGAGTCTGAATTATTGAAAGGTTCAAGTAATTTCAGGGTGAAGTTGAAAGATCGTCGTGACAAGAGGATAAAATATCTATGATATGATCATAGAGATGAATATCTGAATTACGAGTTTGGCACAGAATTAAGACATTGTGGAAATTGTTTCACAACTAATACAGCCTGGAACACCATAGTGTGATGGTGTGTCCGAACATCATAACTGCACCCTATTGGATATGATGCATACCATGATGTCTCTTATCGAATTACCACGATAGTTTATGGGTTAGGCATTAAAGACAACCACGTTCACTTTAAATAGGGCACCACGTAATTCCGATGAGATGACACCATATGAACTATGGTTTAGAGAAACCTAAGCTGTCATTTCTTAGAAGTTTGGGGCTGCGACGCTTATGTGAAAAAGTTTCAGGCTGATAAGCTCGAACCCAAAGCGGATAAATGCATCTTCATAGGACACCCAAAACAGTTGGGTATACCTCCTGTCTCAGATCCAAAAGCAATAAGGGATTGTTTCTAGAATCGGGTCCTTTCTCGAGGAAAAGTTTCTCTCGAAAGAATTGAGTGGGAGGATGGTGGAGACTTGATGAGGTTATTGAACCGTCTCTTCAACTAGTGTGTGGCAGGGCACAGGAGTTGTTCCTGTGGCACCTACACCAATTGAAGTGGAAGCTTATGATAGTGATCATGAAACTTCAGATCAAGTCACTACCAAACCTTGTGGGATGACAAGGATGCGTACTACTTCAGAGTGGTACGTAATCCTGTCTTGGAAGTCATGTAGCTAGACAACAATGAACCTACGAGCTATGGAGAAGCGATGGTAGGCCCGGATTCCGATAAATGGCTCGAGGCCATATAATCCGAGAGAGGATCCATATATGAAAACAAAGTGTAGACTTTGGAAGAACTACTTGATGGTCGTAAGGCTGTTAGGTACATATGGATTTTAAAAGGAAGACGGACAATGATGGTAAGTATCACCATTAAGAAAGCTCGACTTGTCGTTAAGTTGTTTTCCGACAAGTTCAAGGAGTTGACTACGATGAGACTTTCTCACTCGTAGCGATGCTAAGAGTCTGTTGGAATTATATTAGCAATTACTGCATTATTTGTGAAATCTTGCAGATAGGATGCCAAAAACCATTGTTTCCTCGACGATTTTTTGAGGAAAGGTTGTATGTGATACAACCGGAAGGTTTTGTTAATCCTGAATGATGCTAATAAGTATGCAAAGCTCCAGCAATCCTTCTAAGCACTGGAGTAAGCATATCGGAGTTGGAATGTATGCTTTGATAAGATGATCAAAGTTTTGGGTGTATACAAAGTTTATGAGAAACTTGTATTTCCAAAGAAGTGAGTGGGAGCACTATAGAATTTCTGATAGATATATGTTGACACATTGTGGATCAGAAATGACGTAGAATTTCTGGAAAGCATATAGGGTTATTTGAAAAGTGTTTTTCAATGAAAAGCCTGGATTAAGCTACTTGAACATTGAGCATCAAGATCTATAAGGATAGATCAAAACGCTTAATGGTACTTTCAAATGAGCACATACCTTGACATGATCTTGAAGGTGTTCAAGATGGATCAGTCAAAGAAGGAGTTCTTGCCTGAGTTGTAAGGTATGAAGTTAAGCTCGACCACGGCAGAATAGAGAGAAAGGACGAAGTTCGTCCCCTATAATTAAGACATAGGCTCTACAGTATGCTATGTTGTGTACCGCACCTGAAATGTGCCTTGCCATGAGTCAGTCAAGGGGTACAAGAGTGATCTAAGAATGGATCACAGGACAGCGGTCAAAGTTATCCTTAGTAACTAGTGGACTAAGGAATTTTCTCGATTATGGAGGTGGTAAAAGAGTTCGTCGTAAAGGGTTACACCGATGCAAACTTTGACACTAATCCAGATTATTCTGAGTAGTAAACTGGATTCGTATAGTAGAACAGTTGTTTGGAATAGCTCCAAATGTAGCGTAGTAGTTGCATCTACAAGATGACATAGAGATTTGCAAAGTACATACGGATCTGAAAGATTCAGACCCGTTGACTATAACATCTCTCACAAGCATAACATGATCAAACCCAGAACTCATCGAGTGTTAATCACATGGTAATGTGAACTAGATTATTGACTCTAGTAAACTCTTTGGGTGTTAGTCACATGGGGATGTGACCTTGAGTGTTAATCACATGGCGATGTGAACTAGATTATTGACTCTAGTGCAAGTGGGAGACTGTTGGAAATATGCCCTAGAGGCAATGATAAATTAGTTATTATTATATTTCCTTGTTCATGATAATCGTTTATTATCCATGCTAGAATTGTATTGATAGGAAACTCTTATACATGTGTGGATACATAGACAACACCATGTCCCTAGTAAGCCTCTAGTTGACTAGCTCGTTGATCAATAGATGGTTACGGTTTCCTGACCATGGACATTGGATGTCGTTGATAACGGGATCACATCATTAGGAGAATGATGTGATGGACAAGACCCAATCCTAAGCCTAGCACAAGATCATGTAGTTCGTATGCTAAAGCTTTTCTAATGTCAAGTATCATTTCCTTAGACCATGAGATTGTGCAACTCCCGGATACCGTAGGAGTTCTTTGGGTGTGCCAAACGTCACAACGTGACTGGGTGGCTATAAAGGTACACTACGGGTATCTCCGAAAGTGTCTGTTGGGTTGGCACGAATCGAGACTGGGATTTGTCACTCCGTGTAAACAGAGAGGTATCTCTGGGCCCACTCGGTAGGACATCATCATAATGTGCAAAATGTGATCAAGGAGTTTATCACGGGATGATGTGTTACGGAACGAGTAAAGAGACTTGCAGGTAACGAGATTGAACAAGGTATCGGGATACCGACGATCGAATCTCGGGCAAGTGTCGTACCGATAGACAAAGGGAATTGTATACGGGATTGATTAAGTCCTTGACATCGTGGTTCATCCGATGAGATCATCGTGGAACATGTGGGAGCCAACATGGGTATCCAGATCCCGCTGTTGGTTATTGACCGGAGAGTCATCTCGGTCATGTCTGCATGTCTCCCGAACCCGTAGGGTCTACACACTTAAGGTTCGGTGACGCTAGGGTTATAGAGATATTAGTATGCAGTAACCTGAAAGTTGTTCGTAGTCCCGGATGAGATCCCGGACGTCACGAGGAGTTCCGGAATGGTCCGGAGGTAAAGAATTATATATAGGAAGTGCTGTTTCGGCCATCGGGACAAGTTTCGGGGTCACCGGTATTGTACCGGGACCACCGAAAGGGTCCCGGGGGTCCACCGGGTGGGGCCACCTGCCCCGGGGGGCCACATGGGCTGTAGGGGGTGCGCCTTGGCCTATATGGGCCAAGGGCACCAGCCCCAAGAGGCACATGCGCCAAGAGAAGAGGGAAAGGAAGAGTCCTAAAGGGGGAAGGCACCTCCGAGGTGCCTTGGGGAGGAGGGACTCCTCCCCTGGCCGCACCCTTCCTTGGAGGAAGGGCCAAGGCTGCGCCCCCCCCCCTCTCCCTTGGCCCTATATATAGTGGGGGAAAGGGAGGGCAACCATACCTAAGCCCTGGCGCCTCCCTCTCCCTCCCATGACACATCTCCCTCCTCCCGCAGCGCTTGGGGAAGCCCTGTTGGAATCCCGCTACTTCCACCACCACGCCGTCGTGCTGCTGGATCTCCATCAACCTCTCCTCCCCCCTTGCTGGATCAAGAAGGAGGAGACGTCGCTGCTCCGTACGTGTGTTGAACGCGGAGGTGCCGTCCGTTCGGCGCTAGGATCATCGGTGATTTGGATCACGATGAGTACGACTCCATCAACCCCGTTCTCTTGAACACTTCCGCGCACAATCTACAAGGGTATGTAGATCCACTCCTCCCTCGTTGCTAGATGACTCCATAGATAGATCTTGGTGACACGTAGGAAAATTTTGAATTTATGCTACGTTCCCCAACAGTGGGAGCCAATATAAGCATCCAGGTTCCGCTATTGGTTATTGACCGGAGAGGAATCTCGGTCATGTCTACATAGTTCTCGAACCCGTAGGGTCCGCACGCTTAATGTTCGATGACGATTTTGTATTATATGAGTTATGTGATTTGGTGACCGAATGTTGTTTGGAGTACCGGATGAGATCACGAACATGACGAGGAGTCTCGAAATGGTCGAGAGGTAAAGATTCATATATTGGACGATGGTATCCGGACACCGGAAGTGTTCCGGGGGTACCGGGTACATATCGGTTCACCAGAAGGGGTTCTGGGCAGCCCTGGCAAAGATATGGGTCTTATGGGCCAAGAAGGGAAACACACCAGCCACAAAGGGGCTGGTGCGCCCCCCCCCCCATATGGGCTGGCCAAATTGGAGAAGGAAATGGGAAGAAGGAAAGGAAAAAGGGAATAGGATTCCCCCTTCCCCCTATTCCCTTCCTACTCCGAATAGGAATAGGAAAGAGGGGAGGTCGAATTGGTAGGAACCCAAGTAGGATTCCTCCTACTTGGGGCGTCCCCTTGGCTACCTCTCCTCCCCTCCAACCT
>NC_041380.1:465868499-465892313 GCF_002162155.2 Triticum dicoccoides | reverse complement strand
GTGCGGCGCCCCCTCCATAGTTCACACCTCAGGTCATATTCACATAGTGCTTAGGAGAAGCCCTGCACGGATTACTTCACCATCACCGTCACCACACTGCCGTGCTGACAGAACTCTCCCTCAACACTTTCCTGGATCAAGAGTCCGAGGGACATCATCGAGATGAACGTGTGTAGAACTCGGAGGTGCCGTACATTCGGTGCTTGATCGGTCGGAACGAGAGGAAGTTCGACTACATCAACCGTGTTGTCAAACGCTTTCTTTTTCGGTCTACGAGGGTATGTAGACACACTCTCCCCCTCTCGTTGCTATGTATTTCCTAGATAGATCTTGCGTGAGCATAGGAATTTTTTGAAATTGCATGATATGTTCCCCAACACTAGCTACTAGCCATGGACCCATAGGTCTGAGGTAATCTACTCATGCTTCATCGAAAAGGCAATATGGTTGATGTAGAAGCCCTCCGTGATCGAATCCCCCTCCGACAGGATGCCGAAAAAGGCCCCTGGATGGGATCTCATGGGAAAAGAAGGTTGCGGTGGTGGAAAAGTGTTTTCATGGATGCTCTGGTGGTTTGGGAATATATGTAAATATATAGGACGAAGAATTTGGTCAGGGGAGTCACGAGGGGCCCACAAGGTAGGGGCACGCCCTACCCCCTGGACGCTCCCTCCCATCTTGTCGCCGTCTCGTGGCTCTTCTCACTTGAACTCCAAGTCTCCGGGGTGTCTTATGGTCCAAGAAAAATCACCGCGAAGGTTTTATACCGTTTGGACTCCATTTGGTATTCCTTTTCTCCAAAGCTCAAAAACAAGGAAAAACAAAAACTGGCATTGGGCTCTAGGTTAATAAGTTAGTCACAAAAATAATATAAAATAGTGTACTAATGCATATAAAACATTCCAAACAGATAATACAATAGCATGGAACAATAAAAAATTATAGATACGTTAGAGACGTATCAGCCGGCGCATGCATGCCATCTGCCACATGCTTTCAATGATTATTGCATGGCTTTGGGGATTGAAGTTTGATACGTCTCCAACATATCTATAATTTTCGATTGTTCCATGCTATTATATTATCTGTTTTGGAAGTTAATGGGCTTTATTTTACACTATTATATTATTTTTGGGACTAACCTATTAACCCAAGGCCCAGTGCAAATTGTTGTTTTTTTTTCTATTTTAGTGTTTTACAGAAAAGGAATATCAAATGGAGTCCAAACGGAATGAAACCTTTGGGAGCGTGATTATTGGAACAAACATGCTCCAGAGGACTTGGAGTGGACGTCAAGCAACCAACAAGGTGGCCATGAGGCAGGGGGCGCGCCCTCCCCCCTCGTGGCTCAACCGACCTACTTCTTCCTCCTATATATGTTCACATACCCCGAAAACATCCAGGAGCACCACAAAACCCTATTTACACCGCCGCAACCTTATGTACCCAAGAGATCCCATCTTGGGGCCTTTTCCGGAGCTCCGCCAGAGGGGGCATTGATCATGGAGGGCCTCTACATCAACTCCATGGCCCCTCCGATGATGTGTGAGTAGTTTACTTCAAACCTTCGGGTCCATAGTTATTAGCTAGATGGCTTCTTCTCTCTCTTTGGATCTCAATACAAAGTTCTCCACGATCTTCTTGGAGATCTATTCGATGTAACTCTTTTTGCGGTGTGTTTGTTGAGATCTGATGAATTGTGGGTTTATGATCAAGTCTATCTATGAACAATATTTGATTCTTCTCTGAAATCTTTTATGCATGATTGGTTATCTTTGCAAGTCTCTTCGAATCATCAATTTGGTTTGGCCTACTAGATTGATCATTCTTGCAATGGGAGGAGTGCTTAGCTTTGGGTTCAATCTTGCAGTGCTCGATCCCAGTGATAGAAAGGGAAACGACACGTATTGTATTGTTGCCATCGAGGATAAAAATATGGGGTTTATATCATATTGCTTGAGTTTATCCCTCTACATCATGTCATCTTACCTGAGGCGTTACTCTGTTCTTATGAACTTAATACTCTAGATGCATGCTGGATAGCGGTCGATGTGTGGAGTAATAGTAGTAGATACAGTCAGGAGTCGGTCTACTTGTCATGGACGTGATGCCTATATACATGATCATGCCTAGATATTCTCATAATTATTCGCTTTCTATCAATTGCTCGACAGTAATTCATTCACCCACCGTAATACTTATGCTATCTTGAGAGAAGCCACTAGTGAAACCTATGGCCCCCGGGTCTATCTTCCATCATATAAGTTTCCAATTTATTTTACTTTGCAATCTTTACTTTCAATCTATATCATAAAAATACCAAAAATATTTATCTTATCATTATTATCTCTATCAGATCTCACTCTCGTAAGTGACCGTGAAGGGATTGGAAACCCCTTTATCGCATTGGTTGCGAGGTTCTTATTTGTTTGTGTAGGTACGAGGGACTTGTGTGTGGCCTCCTACTGGATTGATACCTTGGTTCTCAAAAACTGAGGGAAATACTTACGCTACTTTGCTGCATCACCCTTTCCTCTTCAAGGGAAAACCAACGCAGTGCTCAAGAGGTAGCACGAAGGATTTCTAGCGCTGTTGTCGGGGAGTCTACGCACAAGTCAAGACATACCAAGTACCCATCACAAACTCTTATCCCTCGCATTACATTATTTTCCATTTGCCTCTCGTTTTCCTCTCCCCCACTTCACCCTTGTCGTTTTATTCGCCCTCTTTTGTCGTTCCCCTTCTCTTTTCCAGTTTGCCTCTTTTTGCTTGTTTCTTGTTTGTTTGAGTGTTGGATTGCTTGCTCATCATGATGGCTCAAGATAATACTAAGTTGTGTGACTTTTCCAATACCAAAAATAATGATTTTATTAGCACTCCAATTGCTCCTCTTACTGATGCTGAATCTTGTGAAATTAATGCTGCCTTGCTGAATCTTGTCATGAAAGATCCATGTTCCGGCCTTCCTAGTGAAGACGCCGCTAGCCATCTAAACAACTTTGTTGATTTGTGTGATATGCAAAATAAGAAATGTGTGGATAATGATATTGTTAAACTGAAGCTATTCCCGTTTTCTCTTAGAGATCATGCTAAAACTTGGTTTTCGTCTTTGCCTAAAAATAGTATCAATTCATGGAATAAGTGCAAAGATGCTTTTATCTCTAAGTATTTTCCTCCCGCTAAGATCATCACTCTTAGAAACGATATTATGAATTTTAAGCAACTTGATCATGAACATGTTTCCCAATCTTGGGAGAGGATGAAATTAATGATACATAATTTCCCCACACATGGTTTGAATCTTTGGATGATTATACAAAATTTTTATGCTGGATTGAACTTTGCTTCTAGAAATCTTTTAGATTCGGCCGCGGGAGGCACTTTTATGGAAATCACTTTAGGAGAAGCTACTAAACTCCTAGATAATATTATGGTTTATTATTCTTAATGGCATACTGAAAGATCTACTAATAAAAAGGTGCATGCTATAGAAGAAATCAATGTTTTGAGTGGAAAGATGGATGAACTTATGAATTTGTTTGCTAATAAAAGTGTTTCTTATGATCCTAATGATATGCCTTTGCCTACTTTGATTGATAATAATAATGAATCTATGGATGTGAATTTTGTTGGTAGGAACAATTTTGGTAATAACGCGTATAGAGGTAATTTTAATCCTAGGCCGTTTCCTAGTAATTCTTCTAATAATTATGGTAATTCCTACAACAATTATTATGGAAATTATAATAAGATGCCCTCTGATTTTGAATATAATATTAAAGAATTTATTAGTTCACAAAAGAGTTTCAATGCTTTGATTGAAGAAAAATTGTCTAAGATTGATGGGTTGGCTAGGAACATGGATAGAATTTCTCTTGATGTTGATTCTTCGAAACTTAGATCTATTCCACCCAAGCATGATATCAATGAGTCTCTCAAAGCTATGAAAATTTCCATTGATGAGTGCAAAGAAAGAACCACTAGGATGCATGCTAAAAAAGATTGCCTTGTGAAAGCGTGTTCTTCTAGTTTCCATGATAATAAAGATGAATATCTAAAAGTTATTGATGTGTCTCCTATTAAATCTTTGTTTTGCAATATGAATCTTGATAATGATGGGACTGGAGATGAGTCAACTTTAGTTAGAAGGTGTCCCAATGATTCAAAGTTTTTAGATCTTGATGCAAAAATTGATAAAAGTGGGATTGGAGAGGTCAAAACTTTAAATAACAATGAACCCACTATCTTGGATTTCAAGGAATTTAATTATGATAATTGTTCTTTAATAGATTGTATTTCCTTTTTGCAATTCGTGCTAAATTCTCCTCATGCTTATAGTCAAAATAAAGCTTTTACTAAACATATCGTTGATGCTTTAATGCAATCTTATGAAGAAAAGCTTGAATTGGAAGTTTCTATCCCTAGAAATCTTCATGATGAGTGGGAACCTACTAATAAAATTAAGATTAAAGATCATCAATGCTTTTCTTTATGTGATTTGGGTGCCAGTGTTTCCACAATTCCTAAAACTTTGTGTGATTTGCTAGGCTTCCGTGAATTTGATTATTGTTCTTTAAACTTGCATCTTGTGGATTCCACCATTAAGAAGCCTATGGGAAGAATTAATGATGCTCTTATTGTTGCAAATAGGAATTATGTGCCCGTATGTAACATCCCAAAATTCTAAATTTTGGAATGTTATATTAAATAGATAGACTTGATTGATTGTTTGATTGTGGTGTAGTTGCTTGTGTGAAATTGAGTGAAATTCGAAACTTTTTGAAAGTTGAATGAGAGGGAATAAAAGGACATTCCCAAACTTTCAACCTTGCTTTCTGATCTCCATGAATTCAAATTCTTTTTATCACAAAACCCTTGAGTGAAGATGATATGACTTCTTCCATTTAAATAAATGAAATGGGTTTGAAAATATTTGAATTCCGTTTGAAACTATTTCAAATTCAGAAATTTTAAGCAACTCAATGATTTTCATGAGAGAAGTTAAAATGACTTCTTCAAACATATGAAATATGAGTTGGAAGTTTAAAAGGAACAAATTTAAAGTCCTTTTGAAATTATTTTTAATTTGGAGTTATTTGGATTTTTATTCAAATTATTTTTCTCCAAAAATAAAATATATAGAAATAGGGTAAAATGATTCCCTACAATGGAAAATTGGAGAGAAATAAATTTGAAATCATTTTTGTATTTTTAAAATGATTTTTATTGGATTTTATTAGAGCTGTAGCACTCTTTACTTTATTTTAATTTTTGTAGAATTTATTTGATACTAGAAAAATGTTCATGTGGTAGATAATCTTTTTCTGAAAATTTTGATATATTATTTGCCTATAGTATATTTTGTTTTATTTGGTTTTAGTTTACTTTTTGTTAAATTGTAAAAAAACAATTTCCTCCGCCGAACTGGGCTGGCCCAACTCCAACCGGGCCAGGACAAAGCCCAGCCTCACCGCGCCGTCTCCCACCCGAGCGGGAGTCCGCCGCCCGCACGCCAGCGCTGCTGCCGTGGCCGATTCGGCCTCCACCCCGCCGCCTTGACCCCTCGTCCATGCCACCCGTCGCCCCCTCCGCTTATTTAAGCCGCCGCCCGACCCCCCTCTTCTCTCTTCCTTCCCTCCCCGCTTGTCACCGCCGCCGCATGCTCCAGCGCCGCCACCGCAGATCGCCGCCTCCGCCCTCTGCCGATCCGCCGCCGCTGCCCACCCGTGCCGCATCCACCTTGCACCGCCGCCGCGTAGCTGCTGCCACCGCCAACGCCTCGCCGCTGCAAGCGCCGCCACCGCCATCGAAGCCTGCCGTCACGGAAAAAACCGTCATAAACCACCGCCGTCGACAAAATCGCCGTGGACCGGTAAAACCGTTGCCCCGGTTTATTTTCAGTTTAGTTCGGTTTCTTTGAAAACCTAAGATCTGTTTTTTTGTTAATTAATCAGCGAACATCCACTGTTTAGATCAAATAAGCGAACGTTCGTTATTTAGTAGTTTTTCTTTTTCTTTTTTTTTAATTTCAGCCAGGGGCCTATGTGTGAATTCTTTTCTTATAGTTTAGTCCCTGATCTTCAAATGGTCGCTACTTTTTCCTTATTTGTCCAAATCTGACGAAACCAACGCCCACTTCTTCGTCATGATCCCCTTTATCTAGTAAGACAACTTAAACATATTTTTGAAAATTTAAAATTTGTTTTTCAAACAAATTTGAATTCAAACTTCTTTTGTTCATAACTCATGTTTTAAAACTCCGATTTAGTTGATTCTTTTTGCAAATCGAAGCTCTTGACCTAAAATTTCTGATAAGGCCAAATTCACTTAATTTTGGTACTGTTAGAAATTGTTTTATGTTGCAAGAGTTATTTGCTTGGTTTGATGTTTTCCGAATTGTCTTTTTTGTTCTTTCTGATCTTGTGAGTGATTGCTTATGTATGGTTACTATTGCTTGCTTACGATAGATTGAAACGGAGTGTGACGAGTAGAACTATCAGGAGTTATGAGTGCGAATCATCTTCATCAACTATACAAGGCAAGTTCACACTTTGATCATATCTCTTTCATACCCAATTTTTATGCATTAGTTTCACCCTCAAACATTGCATGGTTAGGATTTGATAACATGTGGGTATTGAGAAGTAGTTGATGAGGTAGAACCTATTGTCCTGTATCAAACCCTGGGAGTTACTTATACGTTATGCTTATACTGCTATGCTATGCTCGTAGACGTGGATTTGGTTGACTGTATTCATGACAGATGTGAGAGTTGATAATTAATGGTTAACTTAAGGTGGCTACTTTAATACACATCTGGGTGGAATGGTAGGGGCACCCTGGAGCACCCAGTGGTTTGCCCGGGCACTTGGAGAACCTAGTGCTTGCCCAAGGGGATCCCGAAGGACCTGTGTGATCACCCTACGGAATGCCACCCAGGCTCAAAAGGATCATAAGATTATTCATGCTAGAAACTTCCGTGTGCAGCCACAAGCCATTATGGGCTCTGGCATAGTTGAGTAAGTTGCGTGAGCTCTCGAAGAGGTGGACTAGCAGATGTAGGGGATTGTAGGTGTACCGGTCCGCCCGGAGTAGAGAGTAAATGCTCCTGAAAGACTGTGTCTCGGTCATTCGTTTCTCAAACACCATGTAGTGCAAGAAATCAAACGGAGGAGATCGAGTCTTGTGGGGAAAAGTGTGCAAACCTCTGCAGAGTGTACAAACTAATCATGATTAGCCGTGTCCCCGGTTATGGACATCTTGAGTATCTGGTTCTTGAATTATCCTGTTGATCTCAACACTTTACCTAATCAATTTGTTGGGTTGATTATTATTAATTTGGGATTGAGTTGGAGGAACCTTCTCAATATTTTTTTCAACAAACTTTGTAGTTAAATAAAATATATTCCTTTGCAGTAGGGAAAAATTGGCTATTCGCAAAAAACATTATAACCATAGAGCCTCCACCAGCCATATATGCATGTAGTGATAGCCTTCATTCATCATTGCTCTATGGTGTGAATTTGCCAGTACATTCAATGTACTGACCCTTTGTAGCTACAACGTCTCATGTTGCAGGATTCTTACGACGAGTAAGTGATACGTCAGGGTTTCGATTTCTACACTCAACTTTGCCGTTGGTGTTGATGGGAATCCACAACCTTGTTACTTCCGCTATTTGGATTGAGGTAATAGTATTTACATTACTTTATACATGTGATTTACCTTTGTTATAAATCCTCGAGTAATGTGTGTGTCAGCATACCGATCTAGGTATGATGCTTAAGCACAGAGACTTGACCATCTGAGGTCGGGTCGCTACAAGATGGTATTAGAGCACATGTTAACTGTAGTATGTGACCCCTAGAAACTGGCCAGCCCATAGGAAATATTTTCTCTAAAACTTCTTTTTGAAAAAGATCTTTTATCTCTCTTCTCTTCTGAGCTTATACAAATATTCCCTTTTAGTGAGACTATACCCCTTTCCCCTTTTGACCACATGAGGAATCGACTGATGAGACCACTCCAAGGAGTACAAGATATCGGACAACTAAGACCACTTCGGAATGAAGAGGATTTTACCGAGCATTATAATAATGGAAACTACAACGATTGAAGACTCTGAAGACTAGGAGAATTTGAAGCCTCTAAAGAATTTCCAGATTGGTATGACCTAGGAAGGCTACCCTTAAGGAACTTCTCAGACTATTGAAGCTGTCAAATACCCAAGATCAATGTGTGTTGGAGAAAGACCGGAACATGGAGAGTTAAAAACTCAAAGTTTTGTCAGGAAAACCCTAAGGCAGGAGATACCAACTATGGAAGGTTAGCTCATGGCAATGACAAGGGAAGAAACACAGCTATCCATGATGTTATCACCCGCTTATGCTATTTTCACCATGCTGAGTTGAGCTTGCATTTCTTCTAAAGGATTGGATGACAAAAGGGCTAATGGAGCACCTATCAGCAAAGGATGTAGTTTTAACCTTAGCTGGTGTAACGCTAGGATCTAGAGAATTACATCAAGAAGTTTAAGATGGACCTGCAGGAAGCCATATTTGACAAGGAAGCATTTCATGAAGAACTCAGGACCGAGAAGCTGAAGGTAGCCAAGCTGGGGGAGCAAAACCTCGAGGTACTGGAGATTCCTTAGTAACTGAATGACAGTTGGACCAAGGTTCATGCCAAGGATGTTGAAACCCAGAAGTTTGGAATTCAACCCTAGAATATTAAAGGACGTCACGAGAAACTTTTTGTCAATAGAGAGGATCTGGCAGAAGAACTTGAGAAGGACAAACACGATCGGAAGGAGCCATCGGAGACATGAGCAAGACTTGAAGAGTTTGGCAACGTTGAAGATATATTGACCTTTAGAAGACCAAACCCTTGTTATATACCTACGTTATATCCAACGTTTGTGAGCTGTCTTTTGTTTGTGTTTTTTCGACAGCCACAAATTTTTTTTGTCTTTTCTAAACTATTGTTTGTATTGTGTGTATCCCTCTCTATCTCTCTTATCTCACCCCAAAACCCATGGACCCAATAGAGGATGAATGGAGATGAACACATATTTTTTTTTGGGACCGGTAAGCCAATTGGAGACAGACCGATGGATTCAGAACATGGAGAATCATGTGAAAAATAACACTATAGCCGGAAAGGATATGACCCAGCATGCTCTTCAGTACTTTGAAAGAGGTGCTGCTACTTGGTGGAGGATGTACCAAACCATCAATGGATGGCAGGGAGTAACTACTTGGAAAGAATTTAAGTTGACTTTGCCAAAGTCTCGGTTTGTGTCCCAGAAATTGAAGCCTTATGGAAGTGATATGAAGAAACCTTGTGCATGCAAACTCTATGGTGAAATAGGACACACCCATAAAGAACACAAGGATGAATGCCCTCATTGTGAAGAAAGTCACCCAGAGGAAGAATGCCGCACTAGACTGATAACTTGCTTCTTGTGTGAAGGAACTACCCACTACCCTGCTCAGTGTCGCATTTACCTCATGGTTCGAAGAACCATCTAGCAAAAGAAAGAACCAATGATAGGAGCCCTCGTGGAAATTTTAGAAGAACTGGTGATGAAGGAAGAGGTGGAGGACACACCCAAAGAAAACCCAATTAAACCATGCACTAAGTCATGTTATTCATGTGGAGAAGAAGGACACATCTCCCAAAATTGTCTGAATGGGGATCTAGTAGAATTCCCGACCGAGGAAGTAGAGTATGACCCACGGGAAATAGAAGCCCTGATTGGAACGGAAAAGTCCAGGAAGAGAAGCAGATTGGATTCCAGGAAGGACCTGAGTCATATCACTTGTTTCAGGTGCAAGGAGTCAGGGCACTACTTCAGCAGTTGCCCAAAAAGGAAACCACGATACTTGTCGGAAGTAAGATGTTTCTGTTGTAATGAAGCAGGGCAATTTGCCAGAGATTGTCCCAAGGAGAAGGAGACTTGTGATACTTAGTTGTGTCTATGAGAAATATAGCAGTAGTAGTGGGAACAACTCTTTTATATTGAGGTGTTGAGTTGAGGCATGTAATGTAAAAGCAAGAGATTGTAATACTTTGAGAATAAATAAAGTTAGCATCGTTGGTAAAAATTTGGATTTTATGAAGAAGGATTTTGACCTTTTTCGAGGGTATGAGAAATTTGGTTTATGGAAGATTTGGAGCATTTTAAGGGTGGTAGTACCCTGTGAGAACCCTTGACCCCTGGAAGAGATAATGATGTTCCACTAAGTGGAGTACGGACAAAATAAGTACGAGCTTTATCTTGATATGTGGGATACCCCAAGAGTATGAAGGGAGGAAGTATTATTGGATGTAAAGGAGGTATGATGTACGCAATATGGAGCAATTGTAACTCCATGATGAGTTTGAGTAATCACATCTTAGTTTGGTACCAATAGTAGGGAGGGAGACAATACAATTGGATGGATTCTAAGTATGCTAGGAAGCTGGATGTTGGAATAATGATTTGTTGCCCCGATGATGAGTTTAAGGTTTACAAGTGATGAGATGGGCCATAACCCACAGGCCCCAGGACCTGCTAAGAAGCAAGCACATTCTTGCTGAAGGAATAACCCTGGAAGAAATTATGATTTTATCAATAGATGATCTTATGGGAGTAACGCAAAACCTGAGAGTTGTGAAGGAACGATAGATGTTTGTTTGGCTTGCAGAATAAATGGATTTATCCGAACTTAGTTCATCGACAAGAGAAATTCTGCAATGCTTGTGAGGATGACCGAGTGTTAGAATAAGAGATTCGCTAAACCATATACAAGGTAATGATTTGGGTGTGGGATGGACTGATCACCATACCGACTTACTCGTATTATTCGCCTTGATATATGGGATGGTAAATCTGAGTGACTTACCCATAGTAGAGAGACGACGATCAAAACCTTGTTTAAACCGTAGAATGGTATAGCAATTTTTTCCCTTGTACAGGGTAGCTCTTGCCAATCGTAGGTCATACGGTCAGGTTCAACCCAGACTCATTTCCTACAGGAGAAACCATAAATTGTTGACCACCATGAGATATCGATAGTTGTTTAGTATTGGCGCCAGACCTGTCAGCTAAGAAGACCCAGTCACAGAAGAACCTTATCAAGATGAAAGGACAGAAGGATTGCGGTAAAGGTTATGCCACTACCGGAAGAGCCCAGAGAAGGAATTTCCCTGAGAAAATGAGAAGGCCGACCATGTCAACAAAAAGGATGGAGTATATAAGTTTTGATGGAACAGTAACCATACATCTAAGGGTGGTAGCACCCCAGACCCCCTGTGATGATCGATGGATTTTGAGAAGACCCCCAAACCTAACCTATTTCTTGCTAGCCTCTCCGAATCTCGAGGACGGGATTCATTTTAAGGGTGGTAGGTTTATAACATCCCAAAATTCTAAATTTTGGAATGTTGTATTAAATAGATAGATTTAATTGATTATTTGATTGTGGTGTAGCTACTTGTGTGAAATTGAGTGAAATTCGAAACTTTTTGAAAGTTGAATGAGAGGGGACAAAAGGACTTTCCCAAACTTTCACCCTTGCTTTCTGATCTCCATGAATTCAAATTCTTTTCATCACAAAACCCTTGAGTGAAGATGATATGACTTCTTCCATTTAAATAAATGAAAAGGGTTTTTGAAAATATTTGAATTCCATTTGGAACTATTTCAAATTCAGAAACTTTAAGCAACTCAATGATTTTCATGAGAGAAGATAAAATGACTTCTTCAAACATATGAAATATGAGTTGAAAGTTTAAAAGGGAAAAAATTAAAGTCCTTTTGAAATTATTTTTAATTTGGAGTTATTTGGATTTTTATTCAAATTATTTTTCTCCAAAAATAAAATATTCAGAAATAGGGTAAAATGATTCCCTACAATGGAAAATTAGAGAGAAATAAATTTGAAATCATTTTTGTATTTTTAAAATGATTTTTATTAGAGCTCTAGCACTCTTTGCTTTATTTGAATTTTTGTAGATTTTATTTCATACTAGAAAAATGTTCATGTGGTATATAATATTTTTCTGAAAATTTTGATATATTATTTGCCTATAGTATATTTTATTTTATTTGGTTTTAGTTTACTTTCTGTTAAATTGTAAAAAAACAATTTCCTCCGCCGAACTGGGCCGACCCAGCTCCAACTCGGCCAGGCCAAAGCCCAGCCTCGTCGCGCCGTCTCCCTCCCGAGCGGGAGTCCGCCGCCCGCGCGCCAGCGCCGCCGCTGTGGCCGATTCGGCCTCCGCCCCGACGCCTTGACCCCTCCTCCACGCCACCCGTCGCCCCCTCCGCCTATTTAAGCCACCGCTCGACCCCCTCTTCTCTCCTCGTCCCCTCCCTGCTTCTCGCCGCCGCCGCATGCTCCAGCGCCGCTACCACAGATCGCCGCCTCCGCCTTCGCGTTGCCGATCTGTCGTCGCTGCTCGCCCGCGCCGCATCCACCTCGCGCCGCCGCCGCGTAGCTACTGCCACCGCCAGCGCCTCTCCGCTGCAAGCGCTGCCGCCGCCGTCGGAGCCCGCCACCGTGGAAAAACCCGTCGTAAACCGCCGCTGCTGACAAAACCGCCGTGGACCGGTAAAACCGTTGCCCCGGTTCGATCCGGTTTATTTTCGGTTTAGTTCAGTTTCTTTGAAAACCCGAGATCTGTTTTTTTGGTTTATTAATCAGCGAGTGTCCGCTGTTCAGATCAGATAAGCAAACGACCGTTATGTAGTAGTTTTCTTTTTCTTTTCTTTTTTAATTTCGGCCAGGGACCTATGTGTGAATTCTTTTCTTACAGTTTAGTCCATGATCTTCAAACGATCACTACTTTTTGCTCGTTTGTCCAAATCCAACGAAACCAACACCCACTTCTTCGTTATGATCCCCTCTATATAGTAAGACAACTTAAACATGTTTTGAAAATTTAAAATTTGTTTTTCATACGGATTTGAATTCAAACTTCTTTGGTTCATAACTCGTGTTTTATAACTCCTATTTAGTTGATTCTTTTTGCAAATCGAAGATCTTGACCTAAACTTTCTGATAAAGCCAAATTTACTTAATTTTGGTACTGTTTGAAATTGGTTTATGTTGCAAGAGTTATTTGCTTGGTTTGATGTTTTCCGAATTGTTTTGTTCTTTCTTTCTGATCTTTTGAGTGATTGCTTATGTATGGTTACTATTGCTTGCTTACGATAGATTGAAACGGAGTGTGCCGAGTAGAACTATCAGGAGTTATGAATGTGAATCATCTATGTCAACTGTACAAGGCAAGTTTACACTTTGATCATATCCCTTTCATACCCAGTTTTTATGCATTAGTTTCACCCTCAAACATTGCATGGTTAGGATTTGATAACATGTGGGAATTGGGAAGTAGTTGATGAGGTAGAACCTATTGTCCTGTATCAAACCCTAGGAGTTACTTATACATTATGCTTATACTGCTATGCTATGCTCATAGACGTGGATTTGGTTGACTGTATTCGTGACAGATGTGAGAGTTGATAATTAATGGTTAACTTAAGGTGGCTACTTTAATACACATCTGGGTGGAATGGTAGGGGCACCCTGGAGCACCCAGTGGTTTTCCTGGGCACCTGGAGAACCCAGTGCTTGCCCAAGGGGATCCCGGAGGACCTGTGTGATCACCCTATGGAATGCCACCCAGGCTCAAAGGGATCATAAGATTATTCATGCTAGAAACTTCCATGTGCAGTCACAAGCTATTATGGGCTCTGGCATAGTTGAGTAAGTTGTGTGAGCTCTCGAAGATGTGGACTAGCAGATGTAGGGAGACTGTAGGTGTACCGATCCGCCCGGAGTAGAGAGTAAATGCTCCTGAAAGGCTGTGTCTCGGTTATCCGTTTCTCAAACACCATATAGTGCGAGAAATCAAACGGAGGAGATCGAGTCCTGTGGGGAAAAGTGCACAAACCTCTGCAGAGTGTACAACCTAATCCTGATTAGTCGTGTCCCCGGTTATGGACATCTTGAGTATCTGGTTCTTGAATTATCCTGTTGATCTCAACACTTTATCTAATCAATTTGTTGGTTTGATGATTATTAATTTGGCATTGAGTTGGAGGGACCTTCTCAATATGTTTTTCAACAAACTTTGTAGTTAAATAAAATATATTCCTTTGTAGTAGGGGAAAATTGGCTTTTCACAAAAAATATTATAACCATAGAGCCTCCACCAGCCATATATGCATGTAGTGATAGCCTTCATTCATCATTGTTCTATGGTGTGAATTTGCCAGTACATTCAATGTACTGACTCTTTGTGGCTGCAACATCTCATGTTGCAGGATTTTTACGACGAGTAAGTGATACGTTAGGGTTACGATTTCTACACTCAACTTTACCATTGGTGTTGATGGGAATCCACAACCTTGTTACTTCCGCTATTTGGATTGAGGTAATAGTATTTGCGATACTTTATACATGTGATTTACCTCTATTATAAATCCTCGAGTACTGTGTGTATCAGCATACCGATCCAGGGATGACACTTAAGCACAGAGACTTGACCGTCTGAGGTCGGGTCGCTACACCATAGGTTTCATTGTCCTTGATATATATTGCAATCCTACATGTCCTATTATTCTTGGTAGACCTTTCCTTAGAATGATTGGTGCAATTATTGATATGAAGGAAGGAATATTAGATTCCAGTTTCCGTTAAGGAAGGGCATGGAACACTTTCCTAGAAATAAAATTAAACTACCTTATGAATATATTATGAGAGCCACTTATGGATTGCATACCAAAGATGATAATACCTAGATCTATCCTTGCTTTTACGCCTAGCTCGTGGTGTTAAACGATAGCGCTTGTTGGGAGGCAACCCAATTTTATTTTTGCTTCTTACTTTTTGATTCTGTTTAGTAATAAATAATTCATCTAGCCTCTGCTTAGATGTTGTTTTATGCTTTTAATTAGTGTTTGTGCCAAGTAGAACCTTTGGGAAGACTTGGGGAAAGTCTTTGCAATCTTGCTGTAAAAAACAGAAACTTTAGTGCTCACGAGATTTGCTGCCGTTTTTTTACCGGAGAGTGATATTTAGTTAATTATTTTTGCAGATGATTAATAGATAAATTCCTCACGTCCAGAAATTTATTTTACAATTTTTGGGGTTACAGAAGTATTCAAAACCTACAGATTTCTACAGATTGTTCTGTTTTTGACAGATTCTGTTTTTCGTGTGTTATTTGCTTATTTTGATGAATCTATGGCTAGTAAAAGAGTTTATGAACCATAGAAAAGTTGGAATACATTAGGTTTAACACCAATATAAATAAAGAATGAGTTTATTACAGTACTTGGAAGTGGTGGTTTGTTTTATTTTACTAACGGAGCTCACGAGATTTTCTTTTAAGTTTTGTGTTGTGAAGTTTTCAAGTTTTGGGTAAAGATTTGATGGATTAAGGAACAAGGAGTGGAAAGAGCCTAAGATTGGGGATGCCCAAGGCACCCCAAGGTAAAATTCAAGGACAACCAAAATCCTAAGCTTCAGGATGCCCCAGAAGGCATCCCCTCTTTCGTCTTAGTCCATCAGTAACTTTACTTGGAGCTATATTTTTATTCGCCACATGATATGTGTTTTGCTCGGAGCGTCGTGTATGATTTGAGTCCTTGATTTTTAGTTTACCACAATCATCCTTGCTGTACACACCTTTCTGGGAGAGGCACACATGAATTGGAATTTATTATAATACTCTATGTGCTTCACTTATATCTTTTGAGTTGGATAATTTTTGCTCTAGTACTTCGCTTATATCTTTTAGAGCACAGCGGTGGTTTTATTTTATAGAAATAATTGATCTCTCATGCTTCACTTATATCATTTTGAGATTCCTTTAGAACAGCATGGTAATTCACTTTGGTTATAAATTTTAAACGCTAAGAGAAGTTGGATGCTTGATAGTTGTTTTGAGATATAAAGGTGGTAATATTAGAGGTGTGCTAGTTGAGTAATTGTGAAATTGATGAATACTTGTGTTGAAGTTGGCAAGTCCCGTAGCATGCACGTATGGTAAACGTTATGTGACAAATTTGAAGCATGGGGTGTTCTTTGATTGCTTTCCTTATGAGTGGTGGTCGGGGACGAGCGATGGTCTTTTCCTACCAATCTATCCCCCTAGGAGCATGCGCGTAGTGCTTGGTTTTGATGACTTGTAGATTTTTGCAATAAGTATGTGAGTTCTTTATGACTAATGTTGAGTCCATGCATTATACGCACTCTCACCCTTCCATCATTGCTAGCCTCTTCGGTACCGTGCATTGCCCTTTCTCACCTTGAGAGTTGGTGCAAACTTAGCCGGTGCATCCAAACCTTGTGATATGATACGCTGTATCACACATAAGCCCCCTTATATCTTCCTCAAAACAGCCACCATACCTACCTATTATGGCAGTTCCATAACCATTCCGAGATATATTGCCATGCAAATTTCCACCATTCCATTTATTATGACACGCATCATCATTATCATATTGCTTTGCATGATCATGTAGTTGATATCGTATTTGTGGCAAAGCCACCATGCTTAATTTTTCATACATGTCACTCTTGATTCATTGCAATACCGGTACGCCGCCGGAGGCATTCACATAGAGTCATATTTTGTTCTAAGTATCGAGTTGTAAGTAAATAAAAGTGTGATGATCATCATTAGAGCATTGTCCCATGTGAGGGAAGGATGATGGAGACTATGATTCCCCCACAAGTCGGGATGAGACTCCGGACGGAAAAAAATAGGCCATAAAAAAAGAAGGCCCAAATAAAAATGAGAGAAAAAGAGAGAAGGGACAATGTTACTATCCTTTTTCCACACTTGTGCTTCAAAGTAGCACCATGATCTTCATGATAGAGAGTCTATTATTTTGTCACTTTCGTATACTAGTGGGAATTTTTCATTATAGAACTTGGCTTGTAAATTTCAATGATGGGCTTCCTCGAATGCCCTAGGTCTTCGTGAGAAAGCAAGTTGGATGCACACCCACGTAGTTTCTTTGATGAGCTTTCATATATTTATAGCTCTAGTGCATCCGTTGCATGGCAATCCCTAATCCTGGCATTGGCATCAATCGGTGGGCATCTCCATAGCCCATTGATTAGCCGCGTCAATGTGAGACTTTCTCCCTTTTTGTCTTCTCACACAACCTCAATCATCATATTCTATTCCACCCATAGTGCTATGTCCATGGCTCGCGGTCATATATTGCGTAAAAGTTGAAAGAGTTTGAAAAGGCTAAGTATGAAACAATTGCTTGGCTTCTCATCGGGGTTGTGCATGATGGGAGCATTTTGTGTGACGAAAATGAAGGATGTCCAAACTATATGACTTTGTAGGGATGAGTTTTCTTTAGCTATAGTATTTTGATAAGACATAATTGCTTGATTAGCATACTTGGAGTATTACTATTTTTATGTCAGCAATAAACTTTTATCTTGAATCTTTCGGATCTGAACATTCATGCCACAATAGAGAAAAATACATTTAAGCACATGCTAGAAAGTATTCCACATCAAAAATTCTGTTTTTATCATTTACCTACTCGAGGACGAGCAGGAATTAAGCTTGGGGATGCTGATACGTCTCCAACGTATCTATAATTTTTGATTGTTCCATGCTATTATATTATCTGTTTTGGATGTTAATGGGCTTTATTTTACACCATTATATTATTTTTGGGACTAACCTATTAACCCAAGGCCCAGTGCAAATTGCTATTTTTTGCCTATTTTAGTGTTTCGCAGTAAAGGAATATCAAACGGAGTCCAAACGGAATGAAACCTTCGGGGCCGTGATTTTTGGAACAAATGTGATCCAGAGGACTTGGAGTGGACATCAAGCAACCAACAAGGTGGCCACGAGGTAGGGGCGCGCCCTCCCCCCTCGTGGGCCCCTCGTGGTTCAACCGACCTACTTCTTCCTCCTATATATGTTCACATACCCCAAAAACATCCAGGAGCACCACGAAACCCTACTTCCACCACCGCAACCTTCTGTACTCAAGAGATCCCATCTTGGGGCCTTTTCTGGAGCTCCGCCGGAGGGGGCATTGATCACGGAGGGCCTCTACATCAACTCCATGGCCCCTCCAATGATGTGTGAGTAGTTTACTTCAGACCTTCGGGTCCATAGTTATTAGCTAGATGGCTTCTTCTCTCTCTTTGGATCTCAATACAAAGTTCTCCTCAATCTTCTTGGAGATCTATTTGATGTAACTCTTTTTGCGGTGTGTTTGTCGAGATCTAATGAATTGTGGGTTTATGATCAAGTCTATCTATGAACAATATTTGATTCTTTTCTGAAATCTTTTATGCATGATTGGTTATCTTTGCAAGTCTCTTCGAATCATCAGTTTGGTTTGGCCTACTAGATTGATCGTTCTTGCAATCGGAGAAGTGCTTAGCTCTGGGTTCAATCTTGTGGTGCTCGATCCCAGTGACAGAAAGGGAAACGACACGTATTGTATTGTTGCCATTGAGGTTAAAAAGATGGGGTTTATATCATATTGCTTGAGTTTATCCCTCTACATCATGTCATCTTACCTAAGGCGTTACTCTGTTCTTATGAATTTAATACTCTAGATGCATGCTGGATAGCAGTCGATGTGTGGAGTAATAGTAGTAGATGCATGCAGGAGTCGGTCTACTTGTCACAGACGTGATGCCTATATACATGATCATGCCTAGATATTCTCATAAATATTCACTTTTCTATCAATTGCTCAACAATAATTCATTCACCCACCGTAATACTTATGCTATCTTGAGAGAAGCCACTAGACAAACCTATGGCCCCCGGGTCTATCTTCCATCATATAAGTTTCCAATCTATTTTACTTTTGCAATCTTTAATTTCAATCTATATCATAAAAATACCAAAAGTATTTATCTTATCATTATTATCTCTATCAGATCTCACTCTCATAAGTGATAGTGAAGGGATTGACAACCCCTTTATCGCGTTGGTTGCGAGGTTCTTGTTTGTTTGTGTAGGTACGAGGGACTTGCGTGTGGCTTCCTACTAGATTGATACATTGGTTCTCAAAAACCGAGGGAAATACTTATGCTACTTTGCCGCATCACCCTTTCCTCTTCAAGGGAAAACCAATGCAGTGCTCAAGAGGTAGCAAAGTTCACCGCTCTGTTTCATATGTCGAAAGACAAAATGGTTTGGCTGAATAATTGATTAAGAGGATCAAATTCATTGCAAGACCTTTGTTGATGAATTTGCAACTTGCCAACCTCTTGTTAGGGTCACGCTGTTTTACGCGCTGCTGACTTGATATAATTGAGGCCAACGGCATATCCCAGTACTTCCCTCTACAATTGGAACATCGAAATCCTCCTAGCATTTCCCATTTGCGTAAGTTCGGATGTGTCGCATACATCCCGATCTCACAAGCATAGCGAACATCTATGGTCCCATATAGGAAACTCTGGGTCTATGTGGGGTACAAATCCGCATCGATTATAAACTATGAATAATATGATCATAAACCCACAATTCATCGAATCCCAAAAAACACACCGCAAAAAAGGATTACATCGAATAGTTCTCCAAGAACATCCAGGAGAACATTGTATTGAAGATCAAAGAGAGAGAAGAAGACATCTAGCTACTAGCCGTGGACCCATATGTTTGTGGTAAACTACTCGCGCATCATCAGAAGGGAAGAAAGGTTGATGTAGAAGCCCTCCGTGATCGATTCCCCCTCCGACAGAGTACCGGAGAAGGCCTCCAGATGGGATCTCAAAGGAACAGAGGGTTGCGGCAGCGAAAAAAGTGTTTCGGGTGGCTCTCTGATGTATTGAGAATATTTGGGAATTTATAGAAATGGAATTAGGTCAAGAGGTGCCACAAGGGGCCCATAAGACTGGGGGCGCCTTTCGGGCTTGTCGCTCCATCGTGGATTCGCAGGTTTTCTCCCAAAGCTTCTAGGATCCCTTCTGGTCGAGAAAAAATCATCAAAAAGTTTCGTAGCATTTGGACTCCATTTGGTACTGGTTTTCTAAAAAGCTAAAAACATGCAATAAACAGCAACTGGCACTAGGCACTAGGTTAATAGGTTAGTCCCAAAAAATGATATATAATTGGATAAGAAACAACGAAGAATCAAAAAATTATAGATACGTTGGAGATGTATCAGAGGGGTATATATATGCTTCACCCAAAGATCCAACCGTTACAACCTTTTGACCCAACTCGGTGACACCGGACCAAAATCTCGGTGAGACCAACCTGTGTAAAAGATTCGAATGTTGGAGGTCTCGGTGAGACCGATGCACAACATCTCGGAGCAACCGAATCGAAATGGCTAGGGAAAGACTTCGTCTCGGTAGTTCCGATCGTTTCATCTCAGTAATTTCGAAACGACGCAACATCATCACAAAAACTTGGTCACGCCATCTCGGTGAGACCGAGATCTATATCTGTAGAACCAAAATGTGAGGGTTTGGCTCCGGCAATGTATGTGATGAACTCGGTGAGTCCGGTATAGAGAATTTTGGAGGGACCGAGATGATACTTTAGGGTTTGGATAGATGTGGTATGGAGAATGTGGTTGACGGTTTTGGAGGAATATCTCTAAGCACTTGTGCAACAAACTCATTGATACGTATCCAACGTATCTATAATTTTTGATTGTTCAATACTATTATATTATCAATCTTGGATGTTTTATAATCATTTTATAGTCATTTTATATAATTTTTGTGTACTAACCTATTGACATAGTGCCAAGTGCTAGTTGCTGTTTTTTCCATGTTTTTACATCACAGAAAATCAATACCAAACGGAGTCCAAATGCCACGAAACTTTATAGAGATTTTGTATGGACCAGAAGACACGCAATGGGCCCTGGCTGTACCTGGGAGTGCTCCAAGGAGAGCACAACGCACTAGGGCGCGCAGGGAGGCCCAGGCGCCCCCTGGTGGGTTGTGCCCACCTCGGGTGCCCCCCGGACCGCCTCTTTGCTCTATAAATAGCCAAACATTCCCAAAACCCAAGGGGAGTCGACGAAATATTCATCCGGACGCCGCAGAGTCCAGAACCACCAGATCCAATCTAGACACCATCTCGGATGGGGTTCACCACCTCCATTGGTGCCTCTCCGATGATGCTTGAGTAGTTCTTTGTAGACCTTCGGGTCCGTATTTAGTAGCTAGATGTCTTCCTCTCTCTCTCTCTATCTGAATTCTCAATACAATGGTCTCTTGGAGTTCCATATGATGTAACTCTTTTGCAGTGTGTTTGTTGGGATCGATGAACTTTGAGTTTATGATTAGATCTATCTTTTTATATCCATGAAAGTATTTGAGTTTCTTTGATCTCTTTTATGCATGATCTCTTATAGCCTCATATTTCTTCTCCGATATTTGGGTTTTGTTTGGCCAACTTGATCTATGTATCTTGCAATGGGAAGTGGTGCTTTGTAGTGGGTTCGATCTTACGGTGCTTGATCCCAGTGACAGAAGGGGAACCGACACGTATGTATTGTTGCTACTAAGGATAAAACGATGGGGTATATCTCTACATAGATAGATCTTGTCTACATCATTTCATCGTTCTTATTGCATTACTCCGTTTCTCCATGAAATTAATACACTAGATGCATGCTGGATAGTGGTTGATGTGTGGAGTAATAGTAGTAGATGCAGGCAGGAGTCGGCCTACTAATCTTGGACGTGATGCCTATGTAATGATCGTTGCCTGGATATCATCATGATTATTTGAAATTCTATCAATTTCCCAACAGTAATTTTTTTACCCACCATTTGCTATTTTTCTCGAGAGAAGCCACTAGTGAAACCTACGGCCCTCGGGTCTCTTTCTCATATTATTTGACTTTGCGATCTATTTTCCTTTGCTTTTATTTCAGATCTATTAAACTAAAAACACAAAAATACCTTCCTACAATTTATTCTTATTTATTTTATTTGGCGTTCAATCTAGGAATCTACTACAATTTATCTCATGTCCGTTTGCCTATCTTGAGGTGGTGTACCCGGAAGGGATTCACAACCCCTTTAACACGTGGGGCTGCGAGGATTTCTTATCTATGCGCAGGTGTTGTTTACGTTGTGTTGATAGGTTCTCCTACTAGTTCGATAACCTTGATTTCACATCTGAGGGAAATACCTACCGCTGATGTGCTGCATCATCCCTTCCTCTTTGGGGAAATACCGACAAAGCTTCAAGCCGCATCAAAAGGACTTTTTGGCGCCGTTGTCGGGGAGGATCTTCAACATATACTAGGTTCCTAATCACAAATCTCATATCCTCGCAATTTACATTATTTTCCATTTGGCTCTCATTATCCTCTCCCCCACTTCACAAAAAATTGCCATTTTATTCGCCCCTCTTTTTCTGTTCGCCGTTTTTTGTTGATCTGTTTTTGAGTGCAATCTTGTTGTGTGGTCATCATGACTCAAGAGAACACCAAGTTATGTGATATCTCAAATACCAACAACAATGATTTTATCAGCACTCCGATTGCTCCTCCCGCCACTAGTGCGGAGTCTTGTGATATTAATACTGCTTTGTTGAATCTTGTTATGAAAGATCAATTTTCCGGTACTCCTAATGAGGATGCTGCGTCCCCTCTTAATACCTCGTGGAATTATGCGATATGAAAAAGAAAAAAGATGTGGACAATGATGTGGTGAAGATGAAATTATTTCCGTTTTCTTTGCGTAATTCTGCAAAAATTTGGTTCTCTTCTTTGCCCTGCAATAGTATTGATTCTTGGAATAAGTGCAAAGATGCTTTTATTGAAGGAAATATGCCCTAGAGGCAATAATAAAGTTGTTATTTATATTTCCTTATATCATGGTAAATGTTTATTATTCATGCTAGAATTGTATTAACCGAAAACTTAGTACATGTGTGGATACATAGACAAACAGAGTGTCCCTAGTATGCCTCTACTTGACTAGCTCGTTAATCAAAGATGGTTAAGTTTCCTAGCCATAGACATGTGTTGTCATTTGATGAATGGGATCACATCATTAGAGAATGAAGTGATGGACAAGACCCATCCGTTAGGTTAGCATAATGATCGTTTAGTTTTTCTGTTAGTGCTTTCTTCATGACTTATACATGTTCCTTAGACTATGAGATTATGCAACTCCTGAATACCGTAGGAACACCTTGTGTGCTATAAAACGTCACAACGTAATTGGGTGATTATAAAGATGCTCTACAGGTATCTCTGATGGTGTTTGTTGAGTTGGCATAGACCGAGGTTAGGATTTGTCACTGTGTATCAGAGAGGTATCTCTGGGCCCTCTCGGTAATGCACATCACTATGAGCCTTGCAAGCAATGTAACTAATGAGTTAGTCATGGGATGATGCATTATGGAATGAGTAAAGAGACTTGCTGATGACGAGATTGAACTAGGTATGATGATACCGACGATCGAATCTCGCGCAAGTAACATACCGATGACAAAGGGAAGAACATATGTTGTTTTGCGGTTTGACCGATAAAGATCTTTGTAGCATATGTAGGAGCCAATATGAGCATCCAGGTTCCGCTATTGGTTATTGACCGGAGATGTGTCTCGGTCATGTCTACATAGTTCTCGAACCCGTAGGGTTCGCACGCTTAACGTTCGATGATGATTTGTATTATGAGTTATGTGTTTTGATGAACCGAAGTTTGTTGGGAGTCCCAGATGAGATCACGGACATGACGAGGAGTCTCGAAATGGTTGAGACATAAAGATTGATATATTGGAAAGTTATGTTTGGACATCGGAATGGTTTCGGATAGGTTCGGGCATTTTCTG
>NC_041380.1:465817598-465868082 GCF_002162155.2 Triticum dicoccoides | reverse complement strand
GAATTGGACTAGGGTTGGGGGCGGCCCCCCTTTCCTTCTTCTCCTCCCTCTCTTTCCCCCTTCTCCTTGGAATATGAAAGGGGGGGCGAATCCTACTTGGACCGGGAGTCCAAGTAGGACTCCCCCCTTGGCGCGCCACACCTTGGCCGGCCTCCTCCTCTCCCCCTCCTTTATATACGTGGGAGGGGGCACCCCAAAGACACGCCAAAGTTTCTATTAGCCGTGTGTGGTGCCCCCCTCCACAGTTACACACCTCGGTCATATCGTCGTAGTGCTTAGGCGAAGCCATGCGCCGGTAAAACTTCATCATCATCGTCGCCATGCCATCGTGCTGACGAAACTCTCCCTCGGCCTCAACTGGATCAAGAGTTTGAGGGACGTCACCGAGCTGAACGTGTGCAGATCGCGGAGGTGCCGTACATTCGATACTTGATCGGTTGGATCGCGAAGACGTTCGACTACATCAACTGCATTACTAAACGCTTCCGCTTTTGGTCTACGAGGGTACTTGGACACACTCTCCCCACTCGTTGCTATCCATCTCCTAGATAGATCTTGTGTGATCGTAGGTAAATTTTTTGAAATACTATGTTCCCCTACATTGGCATCCGAGCCAGGTCTATGCGTAGATGTTATATGCACGAGTAGAACACAATGAGTTGTGGGAGATAATAGTCATACTGCTTACCAGCAACGTCTTACTTTGATTCGGCGGTGTTGTTGGATGAAGCGTCCCGGATCAACATTACATGACCGCGTTCATGAGACTGGTTCTACCGACATGCTTCGCACATAGGTGGCTAGCGAGTGTCTTTTTCTCCAGCTTTAGTTGAATCGAGTTTGACTACGCCTGGTCCTTGTTGAAGGTTAAAACAGCACACTTGACGAAAAATCATTGTGGTTTTGATGAGTAGGTAAGAACGGTTCTTGCTAGAAGCCTGTAGCAGCCACGTAAAACTTGCAACAACAAAATAGAGGATGTCTAACTTGTTTTTGCAGGGCTTGTTGTGATGTGATATGGTCAAGACGTGATGATATATAAATTGTTGTATGAAATGATCATGTTTTGTAACAGTTATCGGCAACTGGCAGGAGCCATATGGTTGTCGCTTTATTATATGAAATGCAATCGCCATGTAATTGCTTTACTTTATCACTAAGCGGTAGCGATAGTCGTGGAAGCAATAGTTGGCAAGACGACAACGATGCTACGATGGAGATCAAGGTGTCAAGCCGGTGACAATGGTGATCATGACGGTGCTTTGGAGATGGAGATCAAAGGCACAAGATGATGATGGCCATATCATATCACTTATATTGATTGCATGTGATGTTTATCCTTTATGCATCATATTTTGCTTAGTACAGCGGTAGCATTATAAGATGATCTCTGACTAATTTCAAGGTATAAGTGTTCTCCCTGAGTATGCACCGTTGCTACAGTTCGTCGTGACGAGACACCACGTGATGATCGGGTGTGATAAGCTCTACGTTCACATACAACGGGTGCAAGCCAGTTTTGCACACGTAGAATACTCGGGTTAAACTTGACGAGCCTAGCATATGCAGATGTGGCCTCGGAACACTGAGACCGAAAGGTCGAGCATGAATCATATAGTAGATATGATCAACATAGTGATGTTCACCATTGAAAGCTACTCCATATCACGTGATGATCGGGCATGGTTTAGTTGATATGGATCGCGTGATCATTTAATTGAACTTTAATTTATCATGAACTTAGTACTTGATAGTATTTTGCATGTCTATGTTGTTGTAGATAAATGGCCCGTGTTACTGTTCCTTTGAATTTTAATGTGTTCCTAGAGAAAGCCAAGTTGAAAGATGATGGTAGCAACTACACGGACTGGGTCCATAACTTGAGGATTATCCTGATTGCCGCACAGAAGAATTACGTCCTGGAAGCACCGCTAAGTGCAAAGCCCGCTACAGGAGCAACATCAGATGTTATGAACGTCTTTCACAACAAAGCTGATGACTACTCGATAGTTTAGTGTGCCATGCTTTACGGCTTAGAATCGGGACTTCAATGACGTTTTGAACATCATGGAGCATATGAGATGTTCTATATGCAAGGGATGGATAAGACAATTCCTGAGCTCTTCACAATGCTAAAGGTTGCGGAGGTACAAATCAAGAAGGAGCATCAAGTGTTGATGGTTAACAAGACCACTAGTTTCAAGAAGGAGGGCAAAGGGAAGAAGGGGAACTTCAAGAAGAACGGCAAGCAAGTTGTTTCTCAAGTGAAGAAGCCCAAGTCTGGACCTAAGCCTGAGACTGAGTGCTTCTACTACGAAGGCACTGGTCACTGGAAGCGGAACTGCCCCAAGTATTTGGTGGATAAGAAGGATGGCAAAGTGAAAGGTATATTTGATATACGTATTATTGATGTGTACCTTACTAACACTCGTTGTAGCGCCTGGGTATTTGATACTGGTTTTGTTGCTCATATTTGCAACTCGAAACAGGGGCTACGGATTAAGCGAAGATTGGCTAAGGACGAGGTGATGATGCGCGTGGGAAATGGTTCCAAAGTCGATGTGATCGCGGTCGGTACGCTACCTCTACATCTACCTTTGGGGTTAGTTTTAGACCTCGGTACTTGTTATTTGGTGCCAGTGTTAAGCATGAACATTATATCTGGATCTTGTTTGATGCAAGATGGTTATTCATTTGAATCAGAGAATAATGGTTGTTCTATTTATATGAGTAATATCTTTTATGGTCATGCACCCGAACCCTTGATGAGTGGTCTATTTTTATTGAATCTCGATAGTAGTGATACACATATTCATAGTATTGAAGCCAAGAGATACAAGTTTAATAATGATAGTGCAACTTATTTGTGGCACTGCCATTTAGGTCATATTGGTGTAAAGCGCATGAAGAAACTCCATGCTGATGGGATTTTGGAATCACTTGATTATGAATCACTTGATGCTTGTGAACCATGCCTCATGGGCAAGATGACTAAGACTCCATTCTCCGGAACAATGGAGCGAGCAACCGACTTATTGGAAATAATGTATGCGGTCCAATGAGTGTTGATGCTCGCGGTGGGTATCGTTATTTTCTGACCTTCACAGATGGTTTGAGCAGATATGGGTATATCTACTTGATGAAACATAAGTCTGAAACATTTGAAAAGTTCAAAGAATTTCAGAGTGAAGTGGAAAATCATCATAACAAGAAAATAAAGTTTCTACGATCTGATCATGGAGGTGAATATTTGAGTTATGAGTTTGGTCTCCATTTGAAACAATGTGGAATAGTTTTGCAACTCACGCTACCTGGAACACCACAGCGTAATGGTGTGTCTGAACGTTGTAACCGCACTTTATTAGATATGGTGTGATCTATGATGTCTCTTACTAATTTATCGCTGTCGTTTTGGGGTTATGCTTTAGAGACGGCTGCATTCACGTTAAATAAGGCACCATCTAAATCCGTTGAGATGACACCATATGAACTGTGGTTTGGCAAGAAACCCAAGTTGTCGTTTCTTAAAGTTTGGGGCTACGATGCTTATGTGAAAAAGCTTCAACCTGATAAGCTCGAACCCAAATCGGAGAAATGTGTCTTCATAGGATACCCAAAGGAAACTGTTGGGTACACCTTCTATCACAGATCCGAAGGCAAGATATTTGTTGCTAAGAATGGATCCTTTCTAGAGAAGGAGTTTCTCTCGAAAGAAGTGAGTGGGAGGAAAGTAGAACTTGATGAGGTAATTGTACCTTCTCCCGAATTGGAAAGTAGTCCATCACGGAAATTAGTTCCAGTGATTCCTACACCAATTAGTGAGGAAGCTAATGATGATGATCATGAAACTTCGGATCAAGTTACTACTGAACCTCGTAGGTCAACCAGAGTAAGATCCGCACCAAAGTGGTACGGTAATCCTGTTCTGGAAGTCATGTTACTTGACCATGATGAACCTATGAACTATGAGGAAGCGATGATGAGCCCAGATTCCGCGAAATGGCTTGAGGCCATGAAATCTGAGATGGGATCCATGTATGAGAACAAAGTGTGGACTTTGGTTGACTTGCCCGATGATCGGCAAGCCATAGAGAATAAATGGATCTTCAAGAAGAAGACTGACGCTGACGGTAATGTTATTGTCTACAAAGCTCGACTTGTTGCGAAAGGTTTTCGACAAGTTCAAGGAGTTGACTATGATGATACTTTCTCACCCGTAGCGATGCTTAAGTCTGTCCGAATCATGTTAGCATTTGACGCATTTTATGATTATGAAATTTGGCAAATGGATGTCAAAACTGCATTCCTTAATGGATATCTTAAAGAAGAGTTGTATATGATGCAACCAGAAGGTTTTGTCGATCCAAAATGTGCTAACAAAGTGTGCAAGCTCCAGCGATCCATTTATGGACTTGTGCAAGCCTCTCGGAGTTGGAATATACGCTTTTATAGTGTGATCAAAGCATATGGTTTTATACAGACTTTTGGAGAAGCATGTATTTACAAGAAAGTGAGTGGGAACTATGTAGCATTTCTGATATTATATGTGGATGACATATTGTTGATCGGAAATGATACTGAATTTTTGAATAGCATAAAAGGATACTTGAATAAGAATTTTTCAATGAAAGACCTCGGTGAACCTGCTTATATATTGGGCATCAAGATCTATAAAGATAGATCAACACGCTTAGTTGGAATTTCACAAAGCACATACCTTGATAAAGTTTTAAAGAAGTTCAAAATGGATCAGTCAAAGAAAGCGTTCTTGCATGTGTTACAAGGTGTGAAGTTGAGTCAGACTCAATGCCCGACAACTGCAGAAGATATAGAGAAAATGAAAGTCATTCCCTATGCCTCAGCCATGGGTCCTATCATGTATGCAATGTTGTGTACCAGACTTGATGTGTGACTTGCTATTAGTTTAGCAGGGAGGTACCAAAGTAATCCAGGAGTGGATCACTGGACAGCGGTCAAGAACATCCTGAAATACCTGAAAAGGATTAATGATATGTTTCTCGTTTACGGATGTGAAAAAGAGATCGTCATAAACGGTTACGTCGATGTAAGCTTTGACACTGATCCGGATGACTCTAAGTCACAAACGAGATACGTATTTATATTGAATGGTGGAGCTGTTAGTTGGTGCAGTTCCAAGCAGAGCGTCATGGCGGGGTCTACGTGTGAAGCGAAATACATAGTTGCTTCGGAAGCAGCAAATGAAGGAGTCTGGATGAAGGAGTTCATATCCGATCTAGGTTTCATACCTAGTGCATCAGGTCCAATGAAAATCTTTTGTGACAATACTGGTGCAATTTCCTTGGCAAAGGAATCCAGATTTCACAAGAGAACCAAGCACATCAAGAGACGCTTAAATTCCATCCGCGATCAAGTCAAGGAGGGAGACATAGAGATTTGCAAGATACATAAGGATCTGAATGTTGCATACCCGTTGACTAAGCCTCTCTCACGAGCAAAACATGATCAGCACCAAGACTCCATGGGTGTTAGAATCATTACTATGTAATCTAGATTTTTGACTCTAGTGCAAGTGGGAGAGTGAAGGAAATATGCCATAGAGGCAATAATAAAGTTGTTATCTATATTTCCTTATATCATGGTAAATGTTTATTATTCATGCTAGAATTGTATTAACCGGAAACTTAGTACATGTGTGGATACATAGACAAACAGAGTGTCCCTAGTATGCCTCTACTTGACTAGCTCGTTAATCAAAGATGGTTAAGTTTCCTAGCCATAGACATGTGTTGTCATTTGATGAACGGGATCACATCATTAGAGAATGATGTGATGGACAAGACCCATCCGTTAGCTTAGCATAATGATCATTTAGTTTTTCTGCTATTGATTTCTTCATGACTTATACAAGTTCCTCGGACTATGAGATTATGCAACTCCCGAATACTGGAGGAACACTTTGTGTGCTATCAAATGTCACAACGTAACTGGGTGATTATAAAGATGCTCTATAGGTGCCTCCGATGGTGTTTGTTGAGTTGGCATAGATCGAGATTAGGATTTTTCACTTCGTGTATCGGAGAGGTATCTCTAGGCCCTCTCGGTAATGCACATCACTATGAGCCTCGTAAGCAATGTAACTAATGAGTTAGTCATGGGATGATGCATTACTGAACAATTAAAGAGACTTGCCGGTGACGAGATTGAACTAGGTATGATGGTACCGACTATCGAATCTCGGGCAAGTAACATACCGATGACAAAGGGAACAACGTATGTTGTTATGCGGTTTGACCGATAAAGATCTTCATACAATATGTAGGAGCCTATATGATCATCCTGGTTCCGCTATTGGTTATTGACCGGAGATGTGTCTCGGTCATGTCTACATAGTTCTTGAACCCGTAGGGTCCGCACGCTTAATGTTCGATGACAATTTGTATTATGAGCTATGTGTTTTAATGAAACGAAGTTTGTTCGGAGTCTCGGATGAGATCACGGACATGACGAGGAGTCTCGAAATGGTCGAGATATAAAGATTTGATATATTAAAAAGTTACGTTTGGACACCGGAATGGTTTCGGATAGGTTCGGGCATTTTCCGGAGTACCGGGGGGTTAATGGGCCTTCATGGGCCCTAGTGGAAGAGAGGAGGCGGCGGCCAGGTGGAGGTGCCCCCCCCCAAGCCCAATCCGAATTGGACTAGGGTTGGGGGCCCCTTTCCTTCTTCTCCTCCCTCTCTTTCCCCCTTCTCCTTGGAATAGGAAAGGGGGGGGCGAATCCTACTTGGACCGGGAGTCCAAGTAGGACTCCCCCCTTAGCGCGCCACACCTTGGCCGGCCTCCTCCTCCCCCCTCCTTTATATACGTGGGAGGGGGGCACCCCAAAGACACACCAAAGTTTCTCTTAGCCGTGTGTGGTGCCCCCTCCACAGTTACACACCTCTGTCATATCGTCGTAGTGCTTAGTCGAAGCCATGCGCCGGTAAAACTTCATCATCACTATCGCCACACCGTCGTGCTGACAAAACTCTCCCTCGGCCTCAACTGGATCAAGAGTTCGAGGGACATCACCGAGCTGAACGTGTGCAGATCGCGGAGGTGCCGTACGTTCAGTACTTCGATCGGTTGGATCGCGAAGACGTTCGACTACATCAACCATGTTACTAAATGCTTCCGCTTTCGGTCTACGAGGGTACATGGACACACTCTCCCCGCTCGTTGCTATGCATCTCCTAGATAGATCTTGCATGTGATACGTCCATTTTGCATCATGCTTCTATATCAATATTTATTGCATTATGGGATGTTATTACACATTATGTCACAATAATTATGCCTATTCTCTCTTATTTTACAAGGTTTACATGAAGAGGGGAATGCCGGCAGCTGGAATTCTGGGCCAGAAAAGGAGCAAATATTAGAGACCTATTCTGCACGACTCCAAAAGTCCTGAAACTTCACAGGAGCACGTTTCAGAATATATAAAAAATATTGGGCGAAAGAAGTACCAGAGGGGGCCACCCACCGTCCACGAGGGTGGGGGCGCGACCTACCCCCCTGGGCGCGCCCCCTGCCTCGTGGGCCCCCTGGTGGTCCTTTGATGCCCATCTTTGGCTATATGGAGTCTTTCATCGAGGAAAAAAATCAGAAGCTAGCTCATGAGATGAAACTCCGCCGCCACGAGGCGGAACCAATCTAGGGCTCCGACGGAGCTGTTTTGCCGGGCAAACTTCCCTCCGGGAGGGGGAAATCATCACCATCGTCATCACCAATGATCCTCTCGTTGGGAGGGGGTCAATCTCCATCAACATCTTCACCAGCACCATCTCATCTCAAACCCTAGTTCATCTCTTGTGTCCAATCTTTGTATCAAAACCTCAGATTGGTACCTGTCGGTTGCTAGTAGTGTTGATTACTCCTTGTAGTTGATGCTAGTTGGTTTACTTGGTGGAAGATCATATGTTCAGATCCATTATGCATATTAATACCCCTCTGATTATGAACATGAATATCTTTTGTGAGTAGTTACGTCTGTTCCTGAGGATATGGGAGAAGTCTTGCTATAAGTAGTCATGTGAATTTGGTATTCGTTCGATATTTTGATGAGATGTATGTTGTCATCCCTCTAGTGGTGTCATGTGAACGTTGACTACATGACACTTTACCATTGTTTGGGCCTAGAGGGAGGCATTGGGAATTAATAAGTAGATGATGGGCTGCTAGAGTGACAGAAGCTTAAACCCTAGTTTATGCGTTGCTTCGTAAGGGGCTTATTTGGATCCATATGTTTCATGCTATGGTTAGGTTTACCTTAATACTTCTGTTGTAGTTGCGAATGCTTGCAATAGGGGTTAACCATAAGTGGGATGCTTGTCCAAGTAAGGGCAGTACCCAAGCACCGGTCCACCCACATATCAAATTATCAAAGTACTGAACGCGAATCATAAGAACTGATGAAAACTAGCTTGACGATAACTCTCATGTGTCCTCGGGAGCTCTTTCCTTTATATAATAGTTTGTCCAGGCTTGTCCTTTGCTACAAAAAGGATTGGGCCATCTTGCTGCACCTTATTTACTTTTACTACTTGTTACTCGTTACAAATTACCTTATCACAAAACTATCTGTTACCGATAATTTCAGTGCTTGCAGAGAATACCTAGCTGAAAACCGCTTATCATTTCCTTCTACTCCTCATTGGGTTCAACACTCTTACTTATCGAAAAGGCTATGATAGATCCCCTACACTTGTGGGTCATCAGCGTGATCGTAGGTAAAAAATTTAAAATAATGTGTTCCCCTACATTTATCACTAAGTATTTTCCGCCCGCAAAAATTATTTCCCAGAACCCAGATCATGAATTTCAAGCAACTTGAACATGATCATGTTGCACAGACTTGGGAAAGGATGAAAATGATGCTAAGGAATTGCCCAACTCATGGGTTAAATATTTAGATGATCATACAAAAATTTATGCGGGGTTGAATTTTGTTTCTCATAATCTTTTAGATTCCGCCCGCGGGTAGTACTTTTATGGAAATTACTTTGGGTGAAGCTACCAAATTTCTTGATAATATTATGGAAAATTATTCGCAATGGCATACCGAAAGAGTTCCTACAAGTAAAAAAGTTAATTCGGTTGAAGAAATTTATTTGTTGAGTGAAAAAGTTGATGCTCTTATGAAAATGGTTGCTAGTAGAAGTGCTCCTATTGATTTTAATGATATGCCTTTGTCTACTTTTATTGAGCAAAATAGTGATGTCGTAGATGTGAATTTTATCTCTCGAAATAATTTCAATAACAATGCTTATAGAGATAATTTTAATCCTAGGCCCTTTCCTAGTAATTCCTCTAATAATTATGGTAATTCCTATGGAAATACTCCTTATAATAATAATAGGAACACCTCTGATCTTGAGAGTACTATTAAAGAATTTATCAACACGCAAAAAGTTTTCAACACTTCCATAGAAGAAAAGTTGAGTAAGATTGATGATTTGTCTAGAAGTGTTGATAGAATTGATCATGATGTGGAAAATCTCAAGATGAAATTTTTTGTGCCTAAAGTAGATGAATCAATTAAATCTCTTTATGTTTCTATGGATGAAAGTAAGAAAAGAACCGCTATGCTTAGAGCTAAAAGAGAATTTTTAGAAAAAGCGTCTTCTAGTGAATTCTTTCACAAAAGTGATGAAGATCTTAAAATGATTGGTGTTTCTTCTATTGATTCCTTGGTTAGTAAAGTTAAAATTGATGAAAAAGGGGCCGGAGAAGAGTCAACTTTAGGTAGACGGCGTCCCAATATTTCGGAGGGTGAAAATCTTGTTGAGAAAATTAATGAAAGTGGGTTTGAAGAGGTCAAAACTTTAACTAGTGATGTGCCCACTCTTTTGGATTACAAAGACTTTAATTATGATAATTACTCTTTGATTGATTGTATTTCTTTGTTTCAATCCATGATAAATTCACCCCATGCTTATGAACAAAATAAAGCTTTACTAAACATATTGTTGATGCTATGATGAAAGCTTTTGAAGAAAAATTGCAATTAGAAGTTTCAATTCCTAGAAAATCGTGTGATGAGTGGGAACCTACTATCAAAGTCAAGATTAAAAATTATGAGTGCTTTGCATTGTGTGACTTGGGTGCTAGTGTTTCTACAATTCCGAAATCTTTATGTGATGTGCTTGGTCTTACCGATCTTGAAGAATGTTCTTTAAATTTGCACTTGGCGGATTCTACTATTAAAAAGCCTATGGGAAGAATTAGTGATGTTCTTATTCTCGCAAATAGGAATTATGTTCCATAGATTTTATTGTTCTTGATATTGATTGCAATCCGTCTTGTCCAATTATTCTTGGTAGACCGTTTTTACGCACTATCGATGTCGTGATTGATATGAAAGAAGGCAATATTAAGTTCCAATTTCCTTTGAGGAAGGGTATGGAACACTTTCCTATAACAAGAATTAGGCCACCTTATGAATCAATCATTAGAGCATCTTATGGATCTCGAACCAAAGATGACAAAACTTAGATCCTTGCTTTATGCCTAGCTAAGGGCATAAAATTTTAGCACTTGTTGGGAGGCAACCCAACGAATAAAATTTATTTTTGTTTTTTGCTTTCAGTTCTTGAGTGTTAGCACAATTATGCTATTGCTATGATTGTGTTTTTTATGTTTTAATTAGTGTTTGTGCCAAATAAAGCCTTTAGGATCTTCTTGGGTGATAGTTGTTTGATCTTACTGAAAAAATAGAAACTTTTGCACTCACGAAAATAACTATCATTTTTTACCAGAGGGTGATAAAAATACCCATTAGTTTTGAAGTAGATCAATATACAAATTTCTCAGGTCTTCCTAATATTTCAGAATTTTTGAAGTTACATAAGTACTCAAAATAGTCAGATTGCTACAGACTGTTCTGTTTTGACAGATTCTGTTTTCTTTGTGTTGTGTGCTTATTTTGATGGCTCTATAGTTTTCTTTGATGAGTTTTTGCCATAGAAAAGTTGGAATACAGTAGATATAATGCAAAAACAAATATGAATTGGTTTGATACAACACTTATAATAGTGATTTATTTTTTTATACTAACGGATCTCACGAAGGTTTTGTTGAGTTTTGTGTGATTGAAGTTTTCAAGTTTTGGGTTATCTTACGATGGATGAAGGAATAAGGAGTAAGAAGAGCCTAAGCTTGGGGATGCCCCGGCATCCCCCGCTATTATCCAAAAGAGAGCAAGCAACTAAGCTTGGGGGTGCCCCGAGTGGCATCCCCTCTTTCTTCTAACGACCATCAGTATTTTACTCGAAACTATATTTTTATTTGTCACATACTATGTGTTTTGCTTGGAGCGTCTTGTATAATATGAGTCTTTGCTTGTTTTATTTTGTGTTTTAAGTCTTGATTCCTTGCTGGACACACCTATTTAAGAGAGCCAAAATTATGTCATGACTTGTCAGAATTGCTCTCTATGCTTCACTTAAATTTTTTATTAGCTATGGACTTGCTCTAGTGCTTCACTTATAGCTTTTTGAGCATGGTGTGCTTTAGTATTTTGAAGAAATGCTCTCTTGCTTCACTTATATTTATTTGAGAGTTAGTAAAATTTTCAAGAAATTCTCTCTTGCTTCACTTAAATTAATTTGAGAGAAAGAAATAAATATTATGCTATTGATCTTCAGTTATATTTGTTTGAGCTTGTCAAAAGAAACACATAAAAATTAGTCCCAAAGTGATAGATATCCAAGAAGGATATAATAAAAACTTTCATGAAGACCATTGGACAAAATAAACTTGATTCTTAGTAATAGTTTTGAGATATGATGATGTGATATGTGAGTTATGTTGATGAGTAATTATGCTTTAGTTAGAATATGGGTGTTAAGGTTTGTGATTCCCTATGCAAGCACGAAAGTCAATAATTATGCAATGAAATTATATTCTACTTGTGGTGCATTATTCGATGTTAATTATGCTTAATGCTCGCTTATGAGATTATCCGTTTCTTGGTTGGTCGCTTCTCAATCTTTTGCTAGCCTTCATTTTGCACTAAGTATGATCTCTACCTGTGCATCCAAAAACCTTTAACCCGGTTTTGCCACATGAGTCCACTATATCTACCTATATGCGGTATTGTTTTACGTTCTAAGCAAATTTGCATGTGCCATCTCTAATTTTCAAAAATAAACTTCTCTTTGTGTGTTCGTTTCGCCCGCGTAGTGGTGAGGGGTGGCTAATATTTTCCATGCTAGATGTGTTATTCTCACGATGAGTGTTTATTCACTTGTCATTGCATGAGAGTAAGGAAAGTTTTTAGGGATGCCCAGTCCCGAAATGAAAAAATGAATTTACTTTATGTTGTCAAATAATAAATTCCTTGGAAAGTGATGGTATGGAAGGCACCTGTGGATACGGTTAGCCATGGAAAGTGAAAGTATGGTGGAAAAAGGAATAAACTTTATTTTCTGTTTGGGAACCGTCTATGATATATCTAAGCATGGAAAGTATTGGGAACTCTAAGTCATTTTCGTTGGTGGGATGGATACACCTCCCAAAATGTTTTTATCTCTAAGTTTTTTGCTTTGAGCTCTGGCACCTCTACAAATCTCTACTTCCCTCTGCAAAGGGTCTTTCTTTTTACTTTATGCAATTTTTATTTTGAATTTGAGTCTCCATCTTCTCTTATAAAAGCACCAACTAGGAGGCAATATGATTGTACTTGAGTATTGGGTGTAGCTAATATGCGAGTGTGTTTCATGAATGGATCAATGGTTGAGCATGATGGGCTAGGGATAGCTTATTTTACCGTAGATATTTTCAAAGACATGGTTGCTTGTTGATATGCTTGAGTATTTAAATTATCATGTCAAAACTAGACTATTGCTTTGAACAATATAAAAGTACAAATGTCCATGCTATAAAGAAAAAAATATGATATGACATGTTAGGCAACATTCCACATCAAAAATTCTGTTTTTATCACTTACCTACTCGAGGACGAGTAGGAGTTAAGCTTGGGGATGATGATACGTCTCCAATGTATCTATAATTTTTTATTTTTCCATGTTGTTATATTATCAATCTTGGATGGTTTATAATCATTTTATAGTCATTTTATATCATTTTTTGGTACTAACCTATTGACATAGTGCCAAGTGCCAGCTCCTATTTTTTCCATGTTTTTACTTCGCAGAAAATCAATACCAAACGGAGTCCAAATGCCACGAAACTTTACAAAGATTTTTTATGGACCAGAAGACACGTAATGGGCCCTGGCTGTGCCTGGGGGTGCTCTGAGGAGAGCACAACCCACCAGGGCGCGCCCTGGTGGGTTGTGCCCACCTCGGGTGCCCCTCGGACCGCCTCTTTGCTCTATAAATAGCCCAATATTCCAAAAACCCAAGGGGGGTCGACGAAATATTCATCCAGCTGCCGCAGAGTCCAGAACCACCAGATCCAATCTAGACACCATCTCGGATGGGGTTCACCACCTCCATTGGTGCCTCTCCGATGATGCGTGAGTAGTTCTTTGTAGACCTTCGGGTCGGTAGTTAGTAGCTAGATGTCTTCCTCTCTCTCTCTCTCCCTCTCTGAATTCTCAATACAATGGTCTCTTGGAGATCCATATGATGTAACTCTTTTGATGTGTGTTTGTTGGGATCGATGAACTTTGAGTTTATTATTCGATCTATCTTTTTATATCCATGAAAGTATTTGAGTTTCTTTGATCTCTTTTATGCATGATCTCTTATAGCCTCATATTTCTTCTCCAATATTTGGGTTTTGTTTGGCCAACTTGATCTATTTATCTTGCAATGGGAAGAGCTGCTTTGTAGTGGGTTCGATCTTACGGTGCTTGATCCCAGTGACAGAAGGGGAACCGACACGTATGTATCATTGCTACTAAAGATAAAACAATGGGGTCTATCTCTACATAGATAGATCTTGTCTACATCATGTCATCGTTCTTATTGCATTACTCCATTTCTCCATGAACTTAATACACTAGATGCATGCTAGATAGTGGTCGATGTGTGGAGTAATAGTAGTAGATGCAGGCATGAGTCGGTCTACTAATCTTGTACGTGATGCCTATGTGATGATCATTGTCTGGATATCGTCATGATTATTTGAAGTTCTATCAATTTCCCAACAGTAATTTGTTTACCCATTGTTTGCTATTTTTCTCGAGAGAAGCCACTAGTGAAACGTACGGCCCTCAGGTCTCTTTCTCATATTATTTTCCTTTGCGGTCTATTTTCCTTTGCTTTTATTTTCAGATCTATTAAACTAAAAACACAAAAATACCTCGCTGCAATTTATTCTTATTTATTTTATTTGGCGTTCGATCTATCAATCTACTACAATTTATCTCACGTCTGTTTGCCTATCTTGAGGTGCCGTTCCCGGAAGGGATTGACAACCCCTTTAACACGTCGGGTTGCGAGGATTTTTTACATGTGTGCAGTTGTTGTTTACGTTGTGTTACTTGGTTCTTCTGCTGGTTCGATATCCTTGGTTTCACATCTGAGGGAAATACCTACCGCTGCTGTGCTGCATCATCCCTTCCTCTTTGGGGAAATACCGATGTATCTTCAAGCCACATCACTCATCATCAGTACGTCATCCCTTTTTAATAGTATTGGCTTTTCTATAGGACTCAATGTGATCTTGGATCACTTAACTAAAAATGAAGAGTCTTGGAGCCTTGCCAGTTTCATGTCCTTAGTATTTTGAAGGGGTCCACATCCTCATGTCCTTGCCATGCCATTGCTGAACCTATCTGAAATATACTAGATACAAGTGTTAATCCAATAACATGTATGTTGACATGAATTACCAAAACCACCAAGGGAGAAAACGTGCTTTCAGACGACAACTTTGCCCCCGATGCCCCCTTCGCCGACAATTTTCACCGACGATTTCGGATGCGCAAAAATGTCTTAGATCATTTATACCATGGCATCTGACCCTTTCATGACTACTTCATCTTGAGGAACGATGTTGTGGGAAGGATTGGGTTACCTGGTTATTAGAAGTGCCCGACTGCACTATGGATGCTTACTTATGGCACGACCTTTGATTCGTGGGACGAGTACCTATGGATGTCCGAGGGCACATGCGGAGATTCCATGGTTAGGTTTGAAATTGTCGTGGTCGAGGTGTTTGGACCTCGGTACCTGAGAGAACCAACTATGGTCGACACCAAGAAGCTCTTGGCAATCTCGGAAGCAAGAGGGTGGCCAAATTCTCTCAGATCACTGTATGCATTGGAAATGGAAGAACTGCCCAAGAACTTTGCAGAGGCAATATCAGGGCCATGTTAAGAAGCCCACCATCATTCTTGAAGCAGTTGCGTCACATGATTTATGGATTTGGCACACTTTCTTTGGCATGCCCGGGTCTCACAGTGACATCAATGTGCTGCACGGATCATCGTTGTTTTGCTAGGCTAACCGATGGAAAATCTCCTCCTTGCCACTACACAGTCAATGGGCATGAGTACAACATGGGATACTTACGCGGGGTGGAACCCCTAATGGTCGATCTTTCACAAATTGGAGGGGATCCCGCGAAGAACACAAGGAAAAACACGGGAAAACGCAAGAGGAACACTCAAGAACAAGTCCAATCACACACCCACTAGACTAACTAACACATGGATCCACAAGGTACATGAACAACAAAGGGAAAGATACAAGGTAGAGTTCATCCCAAATCCTATGAAGGAGATGAGGTCTTGATGATCTAGATAGATCCGTCCCACGATGGGGGTCTTGAATCCCTCGAGATCTTCTCACATGTAGGCCTTGAACTCCATGGGAGTCTCTTTCTCTCTCAAGAGGAGTAGAGGTAAGGAGCAAAGCTCAACTAGAATGAGCTATCACTTTGCTAACCCTAGAATGGAGGTGGAGGTGGTCTATTTATAGTACAAGCCACGAAGTGGGGGTTGGAGAGAGATACATGGGCATCTGGCCCGACTCTGCATGCAGGCACACGCCAGATGTCTAGGCTGGGGGCCGGATGTCCGGCCCTTCACGAAGTGCCGGATGTCGAGGCTCTGGTCGGATGTTCGACCTGAAAACAGGCCGATCCACTCCTTCTCTGGATAGCCGTTGCCGGATTTCCGGGATGACTCTGGATGTTCGGGTTGTGGCGTGGCGCTGAATGTTCGGGCTGGTGCCGGATGTCCGGCCGCTGATGCACTTTGTCCAACCGTTGGTACAACTCCTTCTTGGCTGCACAGGCGCCGGATGTCCAGCCGCTATAGCTTCAGCAGTTCCGTCTTCTTCCGTCTCCGCTTCCATGCTTCCCTCACGGATGGTGTAGTTGTTCCTTGGCGCTCACATTCCTCCTCAACATCCATGAAGCTCCGACAATACCTATGCATGCACACGAGAGGGGTGTCAAGTAGTGTACCATCTTCGAAGGGGTCGAGTGAGCACCAGTAAAGGAGATGATTTGCCTCTCTGTACGTGACGTAGATGTCGCACGTGTCACTTGCCAAACGTGCTATTGACATGATGATGTCTGTAGGATGCTCCACGTCATATACTATCTGGTTAACGGTATTTATCCTCCTTGGCTACCTTTGTGAACAACATCTTTAACCCAGTTGGTCAGAAAAAGTCTCACTTTGCCTAAAGACAAGAAGCAGTTAGAAAGGATGGTGAGAGGGCTTTTGAAGTTCCGCAAGAATGTTTTCCAGTTGTTCGTGGACCTGCTAAACAATGGGATCCGAAGACGTTGTGGAAGGTGATCACTTATTGCATGATCATGCACAAACATGATTGTGGAGGATGAGGGCGAGAATGTTGCGATAGGTATTGAATTTGAAAACATGAATGATTTTATCGAACTTCTCAATCAAAATTCGGCCACATTTGAAGAGTTTGTTCAAATGCATCAACATATTCGACATTAAGCAACTCACGAACAATGGAAGAAAATCTGATTGATTATCTGTGAAAGAGGGACAACAATATTGGAGTGTACTTTTATAATTAAAACTACCATTAAATTTGAACTATTTTAAACTATGTACGTGGCTATTTGAATGTGCGGACTTTAAAAAAATTGAAGTCGGCTATATACGAGCAGTATTTGATGGCCGGCTTCTGCATAGTATCCGTTGATTGATCCTTCTGTTAGCAGACGGATACCGGAATAAATTTGCGGGTCAACGCTAGAGATGCCATTAGAAGCTTATGGATGTTTGTTTGTATGGTCGTGCGGGGTTCATGCTTCAGTGGTTTCGTTCGGTTATTCATCGATCAACCGGGCAATTATTATTTTTTAATTGACGAGTTTAGATCCCTTGCAAGCGCTGAGGCGTGCGTGCCGTGCAGCAGGACCGTACTAGTAGTAGCCTGTAGCCAGGCGCAGCGGAGGCTGCCGCGTGGCCTCTTCCTGGACCCGGTCAGCTAGCTAGCTAGCTAGTCAGGCGCCGAATCCGAATCGAAATCGCAATGTGAACGCGGCAAGCCGACTCGCGGCTCGGTCTGGGGTCCATGTTTTTCGGGTGCGCTGCCGGTGGTCTACCCGCGCCGTGCCACCGCCCACGTCCGCCACCTGGTTGGCTTGGTTGCCTCTACGACTTGTCATCCCTGTGCATCTCCCCTATCCATCCTTCTTTGTATAGTCTTCGCGTCGCTCTCCACTCTCCTGATTGGTGAGGTGACACACCATGCGAGCGAGCGAGCTTGCGACGACGGGACACCCAATGCATAGCTTAGCACACGTAGGTGACGGATGGACCGAGCCTCTGATTCTGGATATCTGCGGCCTGTGGCCAGACAGAACCGTCCAGGTTTAGTTACGTCGATTCAGGTTGATGTAAGAATGGCACCATGGTATCTGAAATTCTAAATATCTGTTGCGTCTGATTCTGAAGTCTGAACCAAAGGGAAGACCATGGTAGAAGATGGCATGGACGGCCCGGCCCTGCCCTGCCTTTCCATCCAGTGACACCGAGATTTGCGTACAAGGGTGATGAGTGGCACGAGTGGCCAGAGCACTGACCTGTGAAAGCAAGCTTTTCCCACGTGACCGCCATTGTCCAAATCGCACTTCACAACTCGCAATTAGCTTTCGCCCCGACAGTGACCCTTTTTGCTTCGGACGAGCAGTGCTGCAGTAGGTGTAGGTTTGTGGTCGACTAAGCCAATCGCAAAAGCTAGCTAATTGCGATTTTTCAGGCTCATGGGCCCCCAGCCAGCGGCGATGATTGTCTGGACGGAGGAGGGGGAGGAGGTTGTTGGGCGACGCCTCCCTCCTCCCTCCTCCCTCCCTCCGTTGGTTCTTTCACCCGTTCTGCTCGCTGGAGTAATGTAATGTAATCGACTAGTGATTTTGATCGTGGTTGGTGGCAGGTGTTGTTGGGTGCTGGACCACGACACCGCCCGCCTGTGATCTCGGTCGATCCTCATCTCATGTCCTCTCTCTTTCACTCCCCATGCCGGCCAGATTAACTCAACCACTCGATCCACCATGCAACTTTCACTTGAGAAGAGATGTGGTTGTGCCGTGCATGTTCTCAGGGAGATAAGGACGTACGTGGCGTGGTGGTGGTGGTCAGGGTGGTGGTATCGTGCGCGTCGCCGTGTCATCATCTCATGCTCTCGGCTGCATAAACGTGCAATGCTCCTGCGTTTTAAGTAGACATGCAGCTGCACCTGTCGGCAAGGGGGCAATGCACGCTTCTTTTCTCTCTTTTTTGCGGGGGCAATGCACGCTTCTTGTGCCAAAGAGTAGTACTAGTTCGTCAGATCTCGCTTGGAACGCGGGAATAAATAACATTCTTCGGTTCCTGCTGGAAACGACCATCAAACAGATCCTTATATAAAATCCGTGCGTTCCAAACATGCTCTCATTTTAGTTTATTATTAGAAAAAATGGTGTGACTGACGAGGAGTTCTTATCCGTCGGAGCATTTTCTGGGCTTCTTTTCTCGTCGTTGGCGCGGGATCGAGCGAGCGGCGAGTTTCTTGCGTCGTCCTGCACCGTCGCATTCGCTGTGCCACGGCGGTCGGTGCGTACGGGGGAAGGCGACGGCCTTGGTCCGTGCCCGTCAGCGTCGTGGGCTCGCTCGCTCGCTCGCGCGCGCGCGCTTCAGACCGATTGGCCGCCGGCTGCTATTTCCGCGGTCGCATTCGGTTTTATTTATTTATGTCCTCGCCGTCGTTAATCACGAGGCCGCTTCTGTCGGGAATCATTCAGCTACCAGTACTACTGCTGCTACGCGGCAAGCAGTGACTGACTAGTGATGTAAGGGCATCTCCAGCCGTTGACTTTTCAGGAGAGGCAAAAAATCGCCCCCTCGGGACGCATCGGCGCTAAACCGCGCACTCGGGGCGTGATGCCCCCCAGTCGCGGCCCCCCGCAGATTTTTAAAATGTTGAAATTCGGCGCAAACACAACGCAAACACGAGCGAGTTCGTTCAAATTTAAACATATTTTATATAAAAAAAAAAAACTACCGCGGGCTACCCCCGCCATCTCCCTCGCCGCCCGCCCACGCGGTTTTACATGCCGAGGAGGCTATAGAACCGCGTGTAGTCACCGCCATCGTCGTCGTCGCCCCCGCCTACGCCTCCGCCGTCCCTGCTGCATCCCTTCCCCGGTTGGCGCGGCGGGTTGGACGGTCTAGGGGCGTCGTCGTCGTCGCTATCGAGGACGACGACACCGTCCTCGTCCTCGCGCCCATGTTTGCGAGCGGCGATCTCCTCCAAGGCCCGGCGCTACCGGATCATCTCCTCGCGCAGGTAGTCGTCCCGCGACCACCGCATGGCGTCCTCGTCGGAGAAGCCGCGCCGGGCTATCTCCTCGTACTCCGGGGGGAGGCTGGACTCCACCTTGGGCTCGACGAGGGCGCTGGAGCTGCGGGTACGCGCGCTGATAGGCGTGTCCTGGGGATTCGGCTTGACGGGGCGGAGGTGGAGGCAGGGAGAGCCGCCGGACAAGGAGGAGGACACCCCGGTCTCCATGCGCCTCGGCGTCCAGGAGCTTCCCCGGCGGCCCCGGGGGCGTGAGAAGGACGGGGGAGCGGGGCACTCGAGGCGCGACGTGTTGCCGCCCTCGATGTACTCGAGGACGGACTCCAACATGCGCCCGGGCACGCCCCACCACCGACACCGGCCGGCGGTGTTGAACCTGCCGGAGGACACGACGCCGTTGGTGGCCTCGAGCTGCTCGTCGTGCCGGCGGCGGAAGTACGGCTCCCAGATTGGGCTGTCGGGGACGTACCGGGGCCCCTCCCTTGCCGCACGCAGCAGGGACGAGCGGATGCGTGCGATCTCCGCACGCCGCGCCGCACCGGTGGGTACCGGGGGCACCGGCACGCCGCCGGTGCTGATCCTCCACGCCCCGGGCACCCGCATGTCCGGCGGGACCGGGTACTCGGCCTCGAAAAGGAGGCGAGCCTCGTCCTCGTGCAGATGACGGCGCCTGAATCCGTTCGCCGCCGCGCCGTCGCCTGGGAAACGCTCGGCCATACTTTCTCAACTGGTGACAGCGAGAGGAGGAAAGGGGGAGAAATGAGCGCGTCGTCGGTGGATGATCGGGGTGAGTCTCTCCGACGCGCTTGCAGTCGGCTTTTATAGGCGGAGACGCCGCGTGGTAGGCTTGGCCGGCGCGTTGCGCGTGGCGTGATTGCGTGGCGGCCGAGGGACGCGTCGCCCAGCCTTCACTGCGCCGCCCGTGAGGCATCAATGGAGGCTGACCGGCGCGGCAGCGCGCGGCAGCTTTGGCATTGATTCGCCGCGGGAAACGAGGCGATAAGGACGACGAAGGGGCGAGAAGAGAGTAGAGTCGCTGACGCGGCGGGCCCGCGGCTCTTCGCGCCAAAAACGATTCGCCCGGCGCCCCCGAGTGACCCCCAGCGCGCCGGGTTCGGGTTGGGTCCGCCGGCGCCAATTTCGGCCTGAGCCGACGAAAACTGAGCTCTTGGGGGCGCGACTGAGTCGATTTTTTGGCGCCGGCGGACGAAAAAATGCCTGGGGGGGCTTCTTGGAGGCACGGCTGGAGATGCCCTAAAACGTCCTATATAGGCCTCCTTTGGTTTGGAAGAATTTCATAAAAATTTTAGAAGATAGGATTCTTATAGGATTTTTTCTTTTAGTCCTAGGAATAGATTTATATTCCTACATAGGATTGGATCCTATCCTCCACATTTCATAGGAAAATAAGAATGAGCCTAGACTCAATGGAAAAATTCCTTTGGTGTCAACCAAAGGACATCTTATTTCCTATTCCTACTCATAGGATTTGAGATATATGTCATCTCATTTCCTACAAAATTCCTATTCCTATAATAATCCTATCCTATGAACCAAAACAGGCCTAAAAGTTTACAGAGGGAGTACTATTATAGAAAGAATTCCTTATTTGACACTGTTTTAAATTTCGTTTCCCTATTTAACATTGGAGAAATATTTCTTCCCTATATAACATCAATTTTAAATTTTATTCCCAACATAACACTTTCGTACATTTTTTGACCTAATGGTGTTAAATAACATGTGAAATGACGAGTTTACCCCTGGCACTAGAAGGACCTAAGTCAGGTCAAAGTCATTCTCATTGGCTTCACCTGGCCCACAATCCGCTTGCACAAGAACACCGGTGTTGGAATTAAATCCAACTCGTCTGTGTCCGTGTCTTGTACGCATACATGTGTATGCATTGATTTCGTATACAATAGAGTTTGATACTTTGAAAAGGCTAGCTTGTGTTGGCAGCTGATATATAGGTACACTGAACCGTGACCCCAATCAGAAATACTAGCAATTAAAAATCCCAAGGCACGACATGGTCCAAAAAAATAAAAATAAATCCAAAGGCACGACACAGTCCTTTTGTAATCAACTCGGCGTGTCCACGTATTGTTCGCGTGTGTCGTGTGCATGTTTCGTCTAGTCGAGCCGTCAATCAAGCAAGCCGGCGGCCATGTTGTTTTATACATGCGTGTGCTGTGTGCATGCTAGCTTAAGAAATCCATCCAGTAGGGAGTTAGCGTATGTGTGATCTCCAGGAATATGACACCATCCTGTTACACTAACCATGGATTCCACCCTTAAATAGGACAGCAGAATAAATGAAAGAACTAAATAGATGTATGAGGGTAGAATTGTCATTTCACGTGTCATTTAACATTGTTTGCATAAAAAAGAGATAAAAGTGTTATATTGGGAACAAAATTTAAAGGCTGTGTTAAATAGGGAAGAAATATTTTTCCAGTATTAAATAAGGAATAAAAGTTTAAGCTAGTGTTAAATAAGGAATTCTCTCACTATTATATGCCAAGTATGACATGCCGTGCTGGCCGGTTGCTCTCGTACTGTAGCTTCCACGGATGCAGCCATGTTCCTAATTGTACTGCTCGCTTCGTGCATGGACACGGCATAAAGCTACTTCTCGTTTATTTAGTATACAGTAATATACAAAACGTGGTACGTGCATCGTTGAGGTGATCGAATGCCTCCCGCCACAAGTGAAGCTACCACAACATACACACTCTTGGGGTGGGATATGGGGGGGGCATTTGAACCGTATATACTCCCTCCGTTCCAAAATAGATGACCCAACTTTATATTAAGTTAGTACAAAGCAGGGACGAAGCCAGAAAATTGTGATAGGGGGGGCACGAACTAGAAGGATGGAAATCATAGGATACATTAACACATACAGTACTAAATATCATGAGATCTAAATAGTAGTATTTTTTTGTGGGGTAAAATGCATGTCTGTTGATCTAAGATAAAAAGTAAAATTACATATGTATTAATTCGAAGTCGGGTTTACGAGCATCGGTATCGAAGGTATCAAATTATTTCTTCAAGCTAAACTTTGTCGCTAGCTCCTCCCCGATGTTTGTAGTTTTTCCAACTATATGTTTATATGGTTCTAAAAAGCGCGGACTAATCTAATCAAGGCATGAATCTATCAATCAAAATAAAGTACCTTTTTCCTCATTTTATCGCGGCTAATCCTCGGGGCTGGCCTACCGGCTACCGGCAAATAGCCTGCGGATCGGCGCTCGCCAACGGCCGTCGCTTCTCTGCTTCTCTTGATAGCTATGTGGAGTCGTGTAGAGATCCCATAGGCGATAGCAGGCGGCGGCAGTTGGCTGGCGGCAGATGTGAATCTCAATCGCAGCAGGCGGCTGGGAAACGAGGCGATAGCACGACTTGTGTGTGCGTGGGCGCGTGGCTGCGTGCCCTGCTAATTGGACCCTTTCTCACCTATGATGGGCTGCGTGATGCTTTGTTCTTTTGGGCTTTTGGGCTGGTAGGTAATTGTTTAAATCCTAAGGCTTTACGGACAACACAGCGACAGGGGGGGCGAAGGAAGCGACGAGCAGTTGGGTAGGAGAAGAAATAGGGAAAAACTTATCGCTCTGAACGAGGCGACGCGATCGTTAGGGGGGGTCTCGCCCCCCCTCGTCCCCCCTTGAATCCGTCCCTGGTACAAAGTTGAGTCATCTATTTTGGAACGGAGGGAGTAGCTGTTATTGCAAACCCAAAAAGAACGTGTATAGTTCCTCCGTTTCGAATTACTTGTCGCGGGTATGGATGTATTTAGATGTATTTTAGTTCTAGATACATCCATTTCTGCGACGAATAATTTAAAACGGAGGGAGTAGATCTCCAATTGTGTGGTGTTCTTCAACCCTAAAGTAAATTTATAAGAAGCAGGAGTATATATACTCAAGCCATGACCGAAAACTTGTTTCGAAAGCCCATGACTGAAAATGGCAATACTGGCCGACAGGCCCACCGTTTAGATTGGCAGCCCGGTCCATTATCACACGCACGGCCCATCGAATTTTCAAGTTTCGGTAAGAAAAAGTGCCCTCACCGAATGGATAGATCACTCTAACAAAGCAACAGAGTTCTTTTCTTCTTTTTTTGCGGAAAAGCAGCAGAGTTCTTGTAGGATTGTGAGTAGAGACTCTTTATTGAAAGTTTTTCCTTTTTTTACAAAATGTGCACCCGAATTTCTCAACAACAACAATAAGAAGCAACATCCATGAACAAAAAGGAAAGAAGAAATGAAATGAAAGACGCGCACTTACAGCAGCAGCAGCAGCTGTGCTCATTTCTCTATCGAATGACAACAGCGTTACTTGACGCTCTACACATTCTACAACTTATGAATGGTTTTCATGTCGGCAGCCTCCTTCAGAGTCCCTTGCTCAACATGATCCCACCAGCCCATCAGGAAGTTGTCCACCACCAGCCTGAACCAAGGGGACAGCTTGATGCCACCTTCCCCATCATCTGCTTTCTTAATCAGCTGCTTCAGCTCATCGCGGTTCACGTACTTGACGTCGGACACTTCTTCTGGGTTTGGGTTGAGCTTCACGTCGCGAACCATGAACAGGAGGTAGTCCACTACAATGATCACAAATCAACAAACACAAGATCTATAAGTTGGCGCTTCAAAATACGGATAGGACAGCATGCCAGAAAACCAAAATTTCCTGAAAACTGGAAATCCATCGGTTATGACAAAGGGCAGGCACTTACGCTCGTGTTCGCCCCATTTTCCATCAGATGGAGCCTTGTAAAGAATCTTCCCGAGTGGGATGAATTGGCCAACTGGTAAATCTTCAGCCTGTATTCCCAGTTCATCAAATAGTTTCCTCTGTGCTGCATTTCTGACACCTGAACCAGAATAAAAGATTGTGACTGGTGTTCAGTAAGGTGGAAGCAACAATGTGGATTGTGCAACTAATGCTATGAAACCAGTCTTCACGCCTCAGGGCAGATTGATGTACCTTGGCAGTTCTCCTCAATGAGCTCAGATTCACGGTGTAAAGGGTGGCTACAGCAAGTGTTTGTCCAGACAAGTGGAAATGTCACTTTTGTCGTAGACCGTTGCTGTAAAGAGTACAATATTAAAAAAATGTCTGTAATGGAAAAACGTAAGAGATATTTATATGATAACATAGTGTAGAAAACCAGAAACAAAGTTGCAGGTTAAGGTAGTAAAAATATATGCTAACATATGATCCAGGTCAAGTGTCCTGCCCTATTTCTATGTAGTGAGTTCAACAGTTCGTTTTAACAGAAGGAGTGAAGGAAGAACTGGAGATTGCACCCTCCAAAGAGGGGCCTTACCAACCTCCGAAATGATCTTACTTAGAACAAGATATATCGGTGTTCGCAGCCTAGCAAAACCGATGCAGCCGTTTATGAAAATATCATTTTTCACACATATCAGCCTATATATCAACCAAAATGGCAGACATTTCACCTAACGTTTCCACTGATATGGACGTATCTGTATATGGCAATGATTCTCTATTAAAAAAGTGTTAGGAATAATATGATGCATTTACAAATTCATCAAATTATTGAAGATTGAAAGAATATGCTTAAATTTGGGATATAGCATCTACGATGTACTTTCTTACGTTACATAATATCCCACGAGTCTATATTTATTACTACGTATTTCATAATCAATTAGTCAAAAATCAATCATTCACATACTCATTATGCTCAAGCATTGTTATTCTACATCTAATTTCACAAAAAAGGCATGATATGAACAAGAATAGCAAACAAATAGAGATATTTTCCAGTGATACAACTATATATCATCTGATACACCATCCGATATCTGACATCATATATGCTGGAGTCACAGATGTGAAACCAATATCCGACATTTTTGAACCTTGGGGCAGCAACTAGGCCAAGACATCTCATAAAAAAAATAGGCCTAACAGAGAAGATGTGAAACCAGACTAAGTTTGATTCTAGTTTCAAGTTGAACTGTAGATGGACCAAGCTATAGATCACACTTTCATACATGGGCACATAACTGTTTGCATGATTACTAGCCCAGCTAACCCAACTCCTCTTAGCTTCACCACAAGCTAATCTATGCCAAAGCTCCTAGATACCTCTGAAATTGATCTTTTTTTAACTTGACTGTGCTATGCACACATCCTTACATACACTAGACTTAATCACCCGAACTAATCTTGAAAACAAAACGCGACTTTTCATTCTTAAGCTTCATAACAAAATAATCATATCACCTAATTGATTGGAAACTATAACAGAAGTGAATCATAGTCAAGATACGTGGTAAAATGGAAGTTGTATATACCTGAAGTAACAACTCATATTTGGAGTTGAAAAGAAAAACACTGAACGCTCTGTGAAGGGCATGCCCTGATTCTATCTTTTCCATGAGATGGCCTAAAATTACAAGACCGCAATTAATAAACAAAACTGATTGCTGCTAAAATAGATACTTCAATCCTAGTTCTTCAGTTGAAATGCAACAAGCTACCAAACAGCAAAGCATGCAAATTCCATGTGATGAACTGATGATAGAAAAAATTGTAATTATGCATTTAATTAGCTCCTGCTCATCTCATTTTGCTGTCAGTCTGCCTCAAAATTCCACCTGAAGTTTGTATTGGCTGGAAAAGTTGTTTGCTTCTCTTCTTAATGAAAAAAAAACTTTATGCATGTTTTTTATCTATACCACCATACAGTATACAAATGCTCCCTCCGTTTACAAATATAAGATGTTTTGGATATTTCAGTATGGATTACATACGGACTGAAATGAGTGAACAGACACACTAAGACGTGTCTATATACATCCGATTCATAAAAAAGTCAGAACATCTTATATTTGTGAACGACAGAACGAAGGGAGTAACTTTGAATACAGACTGTTGGATGAACTCGATCCGATGGCCGAGAGGTGGCAAATCCAAGTGTTGTTGGCCGTACGATGCCTCCTTGAATCCGAATTTTTCCATGATTATACTTAGTACACCCCTTCTAAGTTCTAATGGAAAATGTATTTATCACATGTACTCTCTCCACAATCTTCTATTCTATTTTAGACTCTTCCATCCATTTTCTTGCTCCAATTTTTATCTCTCTTGAACAAAAAAGTTGTCATTTATGATTACCTTGTGAATTTTCGTTCAAGGTGAAAGACTTATGACCAACTATTTTTAAAGTCTATATATATTTTGCAGAGAATTTCTCCCTCACATAATTCACGTGCAAAGCACATACAACCTACTAGTAAAGATAGTACTTGAAGCGATCATCATTACCCTATTGGTCAGGATTAAAAAAAATGTTCGGGACTGCTTGGAAATTGGAATAGTATGATCCAATGCAATTCCCTAGTACCTTGGCACAAACCCCTTCCATGGGCCATAGGTCATAGAAAAAGTTAAGCCAAACTTGAGTACCCATCCAACTAACCAAAGATTCATTGTCGATGGTAATACCAAGAAATTTCTAGCAGCTCAATGGATGTTGTCAAACACACAATGGCTATCTAACCAAATATGAAGATAATATTGCAGACAGCATGGATGATAAAATGAGGTATTACGGAACACAATCACAAAGAAATGAAGGAAATGATTAACACGTACAGTTATACTTTGACTCGTGGCCGATGACATTGTCCTGTTCATCGACTAATATGCACCTGCATCGGAAATTCAACACTTCAGTTATACTGACAGAAGATAAAAAGGACGCGGCAATCTATCTCAGTTTAAGTTTTATAGCTGCGCAACCTAATAATATGTCAATACGCTAACGGCACCAAAGTAGACAGCCAAAGAAAAGAAAAAGATGCTTATGCTAATCCCCTGAACCTGGTGACAGAAAGGGGAATGGCCCGGTTGGAAAATTCATCGAAACCTACAAAATTAACAATATTCTTCACAGCAAAGCGCCAGACGGACACCTCAGAGTTAACGACAAATTCCACGAGGAGACGGGCGCAATTCACAGCAGAGCCAGGACAAGTTGACGAGGCGAGATTGGGGGCCCGGGACACTCACTCGTCGTCGAACATGAGCCTGCGCTGGACGGCGTCCATCCCTGCGTCGGCCTCGGCGTCGACGGCGCCGGCCTTCCCCATCACGACGGCCGTGGCGGCGAAGGAGGCGCGTCCGCGGAAGGCGAGCGCCGGCCGGGGGAGAAGCCCCGAGTGGGAGGAGGGGGAGGAGAGCGCGAGGCGGGACGAGGCGCGGCCGAGGCCGAGCGAGGCGGCGGAGGAGAAGAGCGCGAGGGAGCGCGCCGCCGAGGCCGCCATGGCGGAAAGGTGGAGGGAGATGCCCGCGACGGCTGGATTTGGGGGTTAACTGTTAGCGGGGTGGCGGGTGCGGTTGGGTCGCTTTGGTCGCAGGAACAGAAGAGAAGAGCTCTGCTACTAGTACTCTGTTTGATGTCTCGAGTGAGTCCAACAGAAGTATCGCTAGGAAAAACAGGTCCAAGAGAAGTACGATGCCCTGCGTTTTCAAACTTTTTAGGCTCCGTTCGGTTCAAAGGAACACAAAACACAGGAGCAAGAGAAAACGTAGGAACCAAAAAGGAACGCATGTGCAAGACGGCGGAACAAAAGACACAGGAAAATTCTTAGAATGGGTGTTCGGTAGAGCACTGTAAAAACCATGGGGAAGCACTTTGCAAACAATAGTATTCGGCCTTTTTTTTTAATGAAGCAACTCAGCTTTATTTCTATCTGTCACGTCACCATGTCACACATCCATCTTTAAATCCTCTGACTAGCGACGGACAGAGTGCTTCACCTCGGTCTTCCGCGAGAAAAATGAGCTCGAGGTGGATGTTTGGATTCCTTTGGAATCGGCACTGTTAGAGCATACTTCCTCCGCTTTACTGTACACTTTTCCTGCATTCCGAACGGTACAAAGGGAAAAAAACTCCATGAACAGTGTTCCTTTAAAATTCCTCCACAAATCCTATGAAGCGAACGGGGCCTTACAGTGCCGGAACACATGTTTAGTGGGCGTTGAAGAAGCATAACCACGTGTGTGACATGGTGATTGTTCTTGGATGGCGACTTTTTTCTTTGATGAAAGGATCTACGGGCATCTTCAATGATATCCTCTAAAACGGACAATAGAAGCGTTCAAGGACACGATACTATATGAGCCAGCCATCCAACCCTATACCTTCATTGTCCGCACCAAACAACAATCGCCTTCCGCCAAATAGCTAGCACGGTCATTAGTGTCTTCCAATATACTAATAGCATTTTCCATTCTAATTAGAGCTTTCCGCCAGACATGCCTGTACTAAAAACCGGAGATAGAAATGAGCAGTGGTGTTCTTTTTCTAACCTTCTGCCAAACACCAAATGAGCACTTGAAGAAAAGAAAAAAGTCTTTCGCCAACTCCAAATGATCACCGCGGGTTAGTCCCCTTTTCGAAAAACACCAAATGAGCACCAAAAGTGAAAACAACTTATTACTACAGCAAATAGCCTTCCACCAACACCAATGAGCACTTCAAGAAAAAAAACTTAGTACATTGAATAGCCTTCCGCCAACACCAAATGAGCACCTGAAGAAAAAAAAGTGAAACAACTTAGTGCTTCCACCCTAGCAGCCTTCTGCCAATCCAGACGAAGAGAGGATACGTGGTGGCTTTTGAGTCGTCATGTCAATGTCCGAACTCCTGTAAAGCTCCGATAGTTTTCCTTCTGGTTTGCGGGAAACCGGATAAGCGGACGTGTGCGCAGACAAATACGGGCCGGCATTGGATGGCAAAATGCGTCCGGGCAGCACAACCTCAATGTTTGCGGGCTTTTTGAGGGTTTGTGTTGGAGATGATCTAATGCCATATATTAAGCATCACATGTCCTTACAAGCACACTCATACAGAAAAATCTTTAGGGGTGTCAAAGTCTTCTTCCCCCTGCATTTATCGGTGGCGCGTCGTGATCATATATTCTTCCTCCTAAAAACCTTGCAGTAATGTCAATAATTTTCCTGCATGTATTCTTCGACAACTTAAAATACTTCATTGAATACGTTGGAATGGCTTGACACACAGATTTAACCAATACTTCACACCTCGCTTTGGTAAGCAACCTTGGCGACCATCCATTAACCAGCTTTTTGATCATGGGGTAGATATGCTCAAACTGTTTTTCAGTTGATCTTCTAAGGCTGTGGGCAAGCCTAGTTATTTTTTCCATTAAGGATTCTGACATAATTTTTGTACTCGCATGCACTGCAACCTTCATGTCTTCTATGCAATTAGCACTAAAATATATAGCACACTTGGTTTTGTTAAGCAACTGACCTGAGCCAATATGATATGTTTACAGAATTGATTGGAGTCTTTGGGCACCGTCTATCGAAGCTTGGGAAAACACAATACAATCATCGGCAAATAGAAGATGTGGTGTCCAAGGTGCATGGATACAACCCAGACACCTCAAGACAGATGTGCGTGTCCACTGAATTCCAACATGCAGCTTAGATCGTCAACGCGAAAAAGATGATGCGGAGATATCGGACCCCCCCCCCCCCGGGCTGATATCCCTAGATGGTGTGAAATTTTTGAAGAATTTTCGATTCACTTGACAGAGAAAGTGGTTGTTTCAACACACTTCATCACTCTATCAATCCAAGCCGCCACAAAACCAAGCTTTGACATGATGGCCCGAAGGTATTCCCACTCTTACCCGATCATATGCCTTGGCCATGTCCAATTTGAGTGCCATTAACCGGATTTTACACTTCTTTTTCTTTAAGTAATGAATGTACTTGTATGTCATAGTATTGTCACTTATGAGTCTCCCCGGGACAAAAGTACAATACCTCGGATCACATCTTTTCCAACAGAGTGCGTTTAGTTGGTGCCCACCACATTGCATGCTATCTCTAGAATCTGCATAGTTGTTTTGTTTTGTTCTGGAGTACTTAATCTAAGCAGTGTGAATGATTACCCTGGCGTCCCATTCCTTACACTCAGGCGTGTTGTATCAGCAGTCTAGAAGTAATCAAGGCATGTTTGGTTCCCTGCACCCTTTTTACGTTTCCCCAGAGCTTGGCCCAGTGTAGCTTGTTTGAGGTAATGCGGGCTTTGGGTCATGTTATGCACCATGTTTGCTTGCTTGTAAACCCCATCCTTCATCCTTTCTTCTTAGTGCAATTTTCACCACAACGTGCTTGTATATGAGGAAACGGTTGATTCGGGTGTTCCTCTAGAGCCTTGCTGAGGGGTACTCTGAGGTCCGTGTCATGTAGGCCCAATCAAGCACGCAAGTAAGCAAACAGTTGACCATTGGACCACCAAAGCCTGCATGGAAGCATGTGAGCAACCAAACACCTCCCAAGAGTTGGGAACAATACTTTGCTATTTTGTTGATGTTTGAAAACCATTTTGAGCACCTGAAGACATCAACATGTTATGGACAGAAACCAAACACACATACACCAGCTTGGTTAAGCAAAAGTTCCTATCGTCTTACTCCATCTAGTCACCGTTTCGAGAGGCAAGGCCCACAAAGGCTACAAGCCACTAACCAAACAAGCCCTTATCTTTTTCTCAATTAATCTTCCATTGTCGCAGGCATGTTATCAATTTCATCCTAGATATTTTGAGGAGCGATAAACAAGTACAACTGAACATTCGATGAAGCAAATAGTGTAATGGATTGACTATGTGTTAATCGTATATCCTTTATAAATATGCATAACATTTTAGCACAATATTACTTCAATAAGTAATAGATATCTCCCGCCATTATATGTACCATGCGGCTTGTTCCACATATGAACACTTTAAGATCACGGGCCCAAAGTGATGGGGAACGTAGCAGAAATTCAAAATTTTCCTACGTGTCACCAAGATCTATCTATGGAGAAACCAGCAATGAGGGGAAGGAGAGTGCATCTACATACCCTTGTAGATCGCTACACGGAAGCGTTCAATAGGACGAGGTTGATGGAGTCGTACTCGTCGTGATCCAAATCACCGATGATCCTAGTGTCGAATGGACGGCACCTCCGTGTTCAACACACGTACAGCCCGGTGACGTCTCCTACGCCTTGATCCAGCAAGGGGAGAAGGAGAGGGTGGGGAAGACTCCATCCAGCAGCAGCATGACGGCGTGGTGGTGGTGGAGGAGCGTGGTACTTCAGCAGGGCTTCGCCAAGCACCGCAAGAGACGAGGAGGGAGAAGGGTAGGGCTGCGCCAAGAAGGAGATTGAATCGTGTCTATGGCAGCCCAAAACCTCAAGTATATATAGGAGGAGGGGAGCGGCTGCGCCCCCACCTAGGTTTCCACCCCTAGGGGTGGCGGCCAGCCTAGATCCCATCTAGGGGGGCGGCCAAGGGGGAGAGAGGGGGCGCACCACTAGGTGGGCCTTAGGCCCATCTGAGCCTAGGGTTTGCCCCCTTCCACTCTCCCTTGCGCCTTGGGCCTCGGTGGGGGGGGGGGGCGCACCAGCCCACCAGGGGCTGGTACCCTCCCACGCTTGACCCATGCAGCCTTCCGGGGCTGATGGCCCCACTTGGTGGACCACCGGGACCCTCCGGTGGTCCCGGTACATTACCGATAAACCCGAAACTTTTCCGGCGACCAAAACAGGACTTCCCGTATATAAATCTTTACCTCCGGACCATTCCGGAACTCCTCGTGACGTCCGGGATCTCATCCGGGACTCTGAACAACATTCGGTAACCACGTATATCTATTCCCTATAACCCTAGCGTCATCGAACCTTAAGTGTGTAGACCCTACGGGTTCGGGAGTCATGCAGACATGGCCGAGATAACTCTTCGGCCAATAACCAACAGCGGGATCTGGATACCCATGTTGGCTCCCACATGTTCCACAATGATCTCATCGGATGAACCACGATGTCAAGGATTCAATCAATCCCGTATACAATTCCCTTTGTCTATCGGTACGATACTTGCCCGAGATTCGATCGTCGGTATTCCGATACCTTGTTCAATCTCGTTACCGGCAAGTCTCTTTACTCGTTCTGTAACACATCATCCCGTGATCAACTCCTTGATCACATTATGCACATTATGATGATGTCCTACCGAGTGGGCCCAGAGATACCTCTCCGTTACACGGAGTGACAAATCCCAGTCTCGATTCGTGCCAACCCAACAGACACTTTTGGAGATACCTGTAGTGTACCTTTATAGCCACCCAGTTACATTGTGACGTTTGGCACACCCAAAGCACTCCTACGGTATCCGGGAGTTGCACAATCTCATGGTCTAAGGAAATGATACTTGACATTAGAAAAGCTTTAGCATACGAACTACACGATCTTTGTGCTAGGCTTAGGATTGGGTCTTGTCCATCACATCATTCTCCTAATGATGTGATCCCGTTATCAACGACATCCAATGCCCATGGTCAGGAAACCGTAACCATCTATTGATCAACGAGCTAGTCAACTAGAGGCTTACTAGGGACATGGTGTTGTCTATGTATCCACACATGTATCTGAGTTTCCTATCAATACAATTCTAGCATGGATAATAAACGATTATCATGAACAAGGAAATATAATAATAACCAATTTATTTTTGCCTCTAGGGCATATTTCCAACAGTCTCCCACTTGCACTAGAGTCAATAATCCAGTTCACATCGATATGTGATTAACACTCAAGGTCACATCCCCATGTGACTAACACCCAAAGAGTTCTGGGTTTGATCATGTTATGCTTGTGAGAGAGGTTTCAGTCAACGGGTCTGCAGCATTCAGATCCGTATGTACTTCGCAAATTTCTATGTCATCTTGTAGATGCAACTACTATGCTACATTTGGAGCCATTTCAAATAATTGTTCTACTTGGAGCTTTTCTAAATTGTTGCTCCATTATACGTATCCGGTATCTCTACTCAGAGCTATCCGGATAGGTGTTAAGCTTGCATCGACGTAACTCTTTACGTCGAACTCTTTATCACCTCCATAACTGAGAAACATATCCTTATTCCTTTAAGGATAATTTAGACCGCTATCTGGTGATCTACTCCTAGATCACCTTTGTACCCTCTTGCCAAATATGTGGCAAGGCACACATCAGGTGTGGTACTCAACATGGCATACCGTATGGAGCCTATGACAAAAGCATAGGGGACGACCTTCGTCCTTCCTCTTTCTTCTGCCGTGGTCGAGCTTTAAGTCTTAACTTCATACCTTACAACTCAGGCAAGAACTCCTTCTTTGACTGATCCATCTTGAACACCTTCAAGATCATGTCAAGGTATGTGCTCATTTGAAAGTACCATTAAGCGTTTTGATCTATCCATATAGATCTTGATGCTCAATGTTCAAGTAGCTTAATCCAGGCTTTCCATTGAAAAACACTTTCCAAATAACCCTATATGCTTTCCAGAAATTCTACGTCATTTCTGATCAACAATATGTCAACAACATATACTCATCAGAAATTCTATAGTGCTCCCACTCACTTCTTTGTAAATACAAGTTTCTCATAAACTTTGTATACACCCAAAAACTTTGATCATCTCATCAAAGCATACATTCCAACTCCGAGATGCTTACTCCAGTCCTTAGAAGGATTGCTGGAGCTTTGCATACTTGTTAGCATCTTTCAGGATTGACAAAACCTTCCGGTTGTATCACATACAACCTTTCCTCAAGAAAATCGTCGAGGAAACAATGTTTTGCCATCCTGTCTGCAAGAATGCAGTAATCGCTAATATAATTCCAACAGACTCTTAGCATCGCTACGAGTGAGAAAGTCTCATCGTAGTCAAGTCCTTGAACTTGTCGGAAAACATCTTAACAACAAGTCGAGCTTTCTTAATGGTGATACTTACCATCATTGTCCGTCTTCCTTTTAAAATCCATATGTACCTAACAGCCTTACGACCATCAAGTAGTTCTTCCAAAGTCTACACTTTGTTTTCATATATGGATCCTCTCTCGGATTATATGGCCTTGAGCCATTTTGGAATCCAGGTCCACCATCGCTTCTCCATAGCTCGTAGGTTCATTGTTGTCTAGCAACATGACTTTCAAGATAGGATTATGTACCACTCTGAATTAGCACGCATCCTTGTCATCCCACGAGGTTTGGTAGTGACTTGATCTGAAGTTTCATGATCACTATCATAAGCTTCCACTTCAATTGGTGTAGGTGCCATAGGAACAACTCCCTGTGCCCTGCCACACACTAGTTGAAGAGACGGTTCAATAACCTCATCAAGTCTCCACCATCCTCCCGCTCAATTCTTTCGAGAGAAACTTTTCCTCGAGAAAGGACCCTATTCTAGAAACAATCCCTTATTGCTTTCGGATCTGAGATAGGAGGTATACCCAACTGTTTTGGGTGTCCTATGAAGATGCTGTTGGGGAACGTAGCAGAAATTCAAAATTTTCCTACGTAACACCAAGATCTATCTATGGAGAGACCAGCAACGAGTAGAAAGGGGAGTGCATCTACATACCCTTGTAGATCGCTAAGCGGAAGCGTTCAAGTGAACGGGGTTGATGGAGTCGTACTCATCGTGATTCAGATCACCGATGATCTAGTGCCGAACGGACGGCACCTCCGCGTTCAACACACGTACAGCTCGACGATGTCTCCCACGCCTTGATCCAGCAAGGAGAGAGGGAGAGGTTGAGGAAGACTCCATCCAACAGCAGCACAACGGCGTGGTGGTGATGGAGGAGCGTGGCAATCCTGCAGGGCTTCGCTAAGCACCTACGGGAGAGGAGGAGGTGTCACGGGAGGGAGGGAGGCGCCAAGGGCTCAGGTATGGATGCCCTCCCTCCCCTCCACTATATATAGGGGCAGGGGAGAGGGGGGAGGCGCAGCCTTGCCCCCTCCTCCAAGGAAGGGGTGCGGCTAAGGAGGGGGGAGGAGTCCATCCTCCCCAAGGCACCTCGGAGGTGCCTTCCCCCTTTAGGACTCTCCCCTTTTTCCTTTATCTTGGCGCATGGGCCTCTAGGGGCTGGTGCCCTTGGCCCATGTAGGCCAAGGCGCACCCCCTACAGCCCATGTGGCCCCCGGGGCAGGTGGCCCCACCCGGTGGGCCCCCGGGACCCTTCCGGTGGTCCCGGTACAATACCGATGACCCCGAAACTTGTCCCGATGGCCGAAACAGGACTTCCTATATATAAATCTTTACCTCCGGACCATTCCAGAACTCCTCGTGACGTCCGGGATCTCATCCGGGACTCCGAACAACATTTGGTAACCACATACAAACTTCCTTTATAACCCTAGCGTCATCGAACCTTAAGTGTGTAGACCCTACGGGTTCGGGAGACATGCAGACATGACCGAGATGTTCTCCGGTCAATAACCAACAGCGGGATCTGGATACCCATGTTGGCTCCCACATGTTCCACGATGATCTCATCGGATGAACCACGATGTCAAGGACTCAATCGATCCCGTATACAATTCCCTTTGTCTAGCGGTATGGTACTTGCCCGAGATTCGATCGTCGGTATACCAATACCTTGTTCAATCTCGTTACCGGCAAGTCTCTTTACTCGTTCCGTAACACATCATCCCGTGATCAACCCCTTGGTCACATTGTGCACATTATGATGATGTCCTACCGAGTGGGCCCAGAGATACCTCTCCGTTTACACGGAGTGACAAATCCCAATCTCGATTCGTGCCAACCCAACAGACACTTTCAGAGATACCCGTAGTGTACCTTTATAGCCACCCAGTTATGTTGTGACGTTTGGCACACCCAAAGCACTCCTACGGTATCCGGGAGTTGCACAATCTCATGGTCTAAGGAAATGATACTTGACATTAGAAAAGCTTTAGCATACGAACTACATGATCTTGTGCTAGGCTTAGGATTGGGTCTTGTCCATCACATCATTCTCCTAATGATGTGATCCCGTTATCAACGACATCCAATGTCCATGGTCAGGAAACCATAACCATCTATTGATTAATGAGCTAGTCAACTAGAGGCTTACTAGGGACATGGTGTTGTCTATGTATCCACACATGTATCTGAGTTTCCTATCAATACAATTCTAGCATGGATAATAAACGATTATCATGAACAAGGAAATATAATAATAATCAATTTATTATTGCCTCTAGGGCATATTTCCAACAGTCTCCCACTTGCACTAGAGTCAATAATCTAGTTCACATCGATATGTGATTAACACTCACAGGTCACATCGCCATGTGACTAATACCCAAGAGTTTTAGGTTTGATCATGTTGCTTGTGAGAGAGGTTTTAGTCAACGGGTCTGAACCTTTCAGATCCGTGTGTGCTTTACAAATCTCTATGTCATCTCCTAGATGCAGCTACCACGTTCTATTTGGAGCTATTCCAAATAACTGTTCTACTTGGAGCTATTCTAAATTGTTGCTCCATTATACGTGTCCAGTATCTCTACTCAGAGCTATCCGGATAGGTGTTAAGCTTGCATCGACGTAACCCTTTACGACGAACCCCTTTACCACCTCCATAATCGAGAAAATTCCTTAGTCCACTAGTTACTAAGGATAACTTTGACCGCTGTCCTGTGATCCATTCTTGGATCACTCTTGTACCCCTTGACTGACTCATGGCAAGGCACACTTCAGGTGCGGTACACAGCATAGCATACTGTAGAGCCTACGTCTTAAGCATAGGGGACGACCTTCGTTCCTTTCTCTCTATTCTGCAATGGTCGAGCTTTAAGTCTTAACTTCATACCTTACAACTCAGGCAAGAACTCCTTCTTTGACTGATCCATCTTGAACACCTTCAAGATCACGTCAAGGCATGTGCTCATTTGAAAGTACTATTAAGCGTTTTGATCTATCATTATAGATCTTGATGCTCAATGTTCAAGTAGCTTAATCCAGGTTTTCCATTGAAAACACTTTCCAAATAACCCTATATGCTTTCCAGAAATTCTACGTCATTTCTGATCATTAATATGTCAACAACATATACTCATCAGAAATTCTATAGTGCTCCCACTCACTTCTTTGGAAATACAAGTTTCTCATAAACTTTGTATACACCCAAAATCTTTGATCATCATCAAAGCATACATTCCAACTCCGAGATGCTCACTCCAGTCCTCAGAAGGATTGCTGGAGCTTTGCATACTTATTAGCATATTTCAGGATAGACAAAACCTTCCGGTTGTATCACATACAACCTTTCCTCAAGAATCGTCGAGGAAACAATGTTTTGACATCCTATCTGCAAGATTTCATAAATAATGCAGTAATTGCTAATATAATTCCAACAGACTCTTAGCATCGCTACGAGTGAGAAAGTCTCATCGTAGTCAACTCCTTGAACTTGTCGGAAAACATCTTAACGACAAGTCGAGCTTTCTTAATGGTGACATTTACCATCATTGTCCGTCTTCCTTTTGAAAATCCATATGTACCTAACAGCCTTACGACCATCAAGTAGTTCTTCCAAAGTCTACACTTTGTTTTCATACATGGATCCTCTCTCGGGTTTTATGGCCTTGAGCCATTTATCGGAATCCGGGCCCACCATCGCTTCTCCATAGCTCGTAGGTTCATTGTTGTCTAGCAACATGACTTCCAAGACAGGATTACTGTACCACTCCGAAGTAGTACGTATCCTTGTCACCCTACGAGGTTTGGGAGTGACTTGATCCGAAGTTTCATGATCAATATCATAAGCTTCTACTTCAATTGGTGTAGGTGCCACAGGAACAACTTCCTGTGCCCTGCTACACACTGGTTGAAGTGATGGTTCAATAACCATATCAAGTCTCCACCATCCTCCCACTCAATTCTTTCGAGAGAAACTTTTCCTCGAGAAAGGACCTGATTCTAGAAACAATCCCTTATTGCTTTTGGATCTGAGACAGGAGGTATACCCAACTGTTTTGGGTGTCCTATGAAGATGCATTTCATCCGCTTTGGGTTCAAGCTTATCAATCCTGAAATTTTTCACATAAGCGTCGCAGCCCCAAACCTTTAAGAAACGACAACTTAGGTTTCTCTAAACCATAATTCATACGGTGTCATCTCAACAGAATTACGTGGTGCCCTATTTAAAGTGAATGTGGTTGTCTCTAATGCCTAACCCATAAACTATAGTGGTACTTCGATAAGAGACATCATGGTATGCATCATATCCAATAGGGTGCAGTTATGATGTTCGGACACACCATCACACTATGGTGTTCCAGGCTGTATCAGTTGTGAAACAATTTCCACAATGTCTTAATTCTGTGCCAAACTCGTGATTCAGATATTCATCTCTATGATCATATCATAGATCTTTTATCCTCTTGTCACGACGATCTTTCAACTTCACACTGAAATTACTTGAACCTTTCAATAATTCAGACTCGTGATTCATCAAGTAAATATACTCAACATCTACTCGAATCATCTGTGAAGTAAGAACATAACGATATTCACTGTATGCCTCAGCACTCATTGGACTGCACACATCAAAATGTGTTACTTCCAACAAGTTGCTATCTTGTTCCATCTTACTGAAAACGAGGCTTTTCAGTCATCTTGCCCATGTGGTATGATTTGCATGTCCCAAGTGATTCAAAATCAAGTGAGTCAAAACGGTCCATTTGCATGGAGTTTCTTCATGCATATACACCAATAGACATGGTTCGCATGTCTCAAACTTTTCTAAAACGAGTGAGTCCAAAGATCCATCAACATGGAGCTTCTTCATGCGTTTTATACCATTATGACTTACATGGCAGTGCCACAAGTAAGTGGTACTATCATTACTATCTTATATCTTTTGGCATGAAAATGTGTATCCCTACGATCAAAATTCAATAAACCATTCCTTTAGGTGCAAGAGCACTTATTCAGGTTTAATACTAATCTTGATGGTAGAGGGAGCGTGCGATGTTAGATCACATCAAACTTGGAAACACTTCCAACACGTATCGTCATCTCACCTTTAGCTAGTCTCCGTTTTATTCCGTAGCTTTTATTTCGAGTTACTAACACTTAGCAACCGAACCGGTATCTAATACCCTGGTGCTACTAGGAGTACTAGTAAAGTACACATTAACATAATGTATATCCAATATACTTCTATCGACCTTGCCAGCCTTCTTATCTACCAAGTATCTAGGGTAATTCTGCTCTAGTGGTTGTTCCCCTTATTACAGAAGCACTTAGTCTCGGGTTTGGGTTTTACCTTGGGTTTCTTCACTAGAGCAGCAGCTGATTTGCCGTTTCATGAAGTATCCCTTCTTGCCCTTGCCCTTCTTGAAACTAGTGGTTTCACCAACCATCAACAATTGATGCTCCTTCTTGATTTCTACTTTCGCGGTGTTAAACATCGCGAATACCTCAAGGATCATCATATCTATCCCTGATATGTTATAGTTCATCACGAAGCTCTAACAGCTTGGTGGCAATGACTTTGGAGAACCATCACTGTCTTATCTGGAAGATCAACTCCCACTCGATTCAAATGATTGTTGTACTCAGACAATCTGAGCACAAGCTCAACAATTGAGCTTTTCTCCTTAGTTTGCAGGTTAAGAAAGTCATCGGAGGCCTTATACCTCTTGACATGGGCACGAGCCTGAAATCCCAATTTCAGCCCTCAAAACATCTCATATGTTTCGCGATGTTTCAAAACGTCTTTGGTGCCTCAACTCTAAACCGTTTAACTGAACCATCACGTAGTTATCAAAACGTGTATGTTCGATGTTCGAAACATCCACAAACGACGTTTGGGGTTCAGCACATTGAGCAGTGCATTAAGGACATAAGCTTTCTACTGTCCGCATAATCGCTACTTTTAACTTTCAACTATAATTTTCTCTAGGAACATATCTAAACAGTAGAACTATAGCGTGAGCTACGACATAATTTGCAAAATCCTTTTGGCTATGTTCAGGATAATTAAGTTCATCTTATGAACTCCCACTCAGATAGACATCCCTCTAGTCATCTAAGTGATTACATGATCCGAGTCAAACTAGGCCGTGTCTGATCATCACGTGAGACGGACTAGTCATCATCGGTGAACATCTTCATGTTGATCGTATCTTCTATACGACTCATGCTCGACCTTTCGGTCTCCGTGTTCCGAGGCCATGTCTGTACATGCTAGGCTCGTCAAGTTAACCCTAAGTGTTTCGCGTGTGTTCCGAGGCCATGTCTGTACATGCTAGGCTCGTCAACACCCGTTGTATTTGAACGTCTGAATAAAACACCCGATCATCACGTGATGTTTTGAAACAGCGAACTGTCGCAACGGTGCACAGTTAGGGGAGAACACTTCTTGAAATTGTTGTAAGGGATCATCTTATTTACTACCGTCGTTCTAAGCAGATAAGATGTATAAACATGATAAACATCACATGCAATCAAATAGTGACATGATATGGCCATCATCACTTTGCTCCTTTTGATCTCCATCTTCGGGGCTCCATGATCATCATCGTCACCGGCATGACACCATGATCTCCATCATCATGATCTCCATCATCGTGTCTTCATGAAGTTGCCTCGCCAACTATTACTTCTACTACTATGGCTAACGGTTAGCAATAAAGTAAAGTAATTACATGACGTTTAAGTTGACACGCAGGTCACAAATAAATTAAGACAACTCCTATGGCTCCTGCCGGTTGTCATACTCATCGACATGCAAGTCGTGATTCCTATTACAAGAACATGATCAATCTCATACATCACATATATCATTCATCACATCCTTTTTGGCCATATCACATCACATAGCATACCCTGCAAAAACAAGTTAGACGTCCTCTAATTGTTGTTTGCATGTTTTACGTGGCTGCTATGGGTTTCTAGCAAGAACGTTTCTTACCTACGCATGAACCACAACGTGATATGCCAATTGCTATTTACCCTTCATAAGGACCCTTTTCATCAAATCCGATCCGACTAAAGTGGGAGAGACAGACACCCGCCAGCCACCTTATGCAACTAGTGCATGTTTGTCGGTGGAACCGGTCTCACGTAAGCGTATGTGTAAGGTTGGTTCGGGCCGCTTCATCCCACGATGCCGCCGAATCAAGATAAGACTAGTAACGGCAAGCATATTGAACAATATCGACGCCCACAACTACTTTGTGTTCTACTCGTGCAAAGAATCTACGCAATAGACCTAGCTCATGATGCCACTGTTGGGGAACGTAGCAGAAATTCAAAATTTTCCTACGTAACACCAAGATCTATCTATGGAGAGACCAGCAACGAGTAGAAAGGGGAGTGCATCTACATACCCTTGTAGATCGCTAAGCGGAAGCGTTCAAGTGAACGGGGTTGATGGAGTCGTACTCGTCGTGATTCAGATCACCGATGATCTAGTGCCGAACGGACGGCACCTCCGCGTTCAACACACGTACAGCTCGACGATGTCTCCCACGCCTTGATCCAGCAAGGAGAGAGGGAGAGGTTGAGGAAGACTCCATCCAACAGCAGCACAAAGGCGTGGTGGTGATGGAGGAGCGTGGCAATCCTGCAGGGCTTCGCTAAGCACCTACGGGAGAGGAGGAGGTGTCACGGGAGGGAGGGAGGCGCCAAGGGCTCAGGTATGGATGCCCTCCCTCCCCTCCACTATATATAGGGGCAGGGGAGAGGGGGGAGGCGCAGCCTTGCCCCCTCCTCCAAGGAAGGGGTGCGGCTAAGGAGGGGGGAGGAGTCCATCCTCCCCAAGGCACCTCGGAGGTGCCTTCCCCCTTTAGGACTCTCCCCTTTTTCCTTTATCTTGGCGCATGGGCCTCTAGGGGCTGGTGCCCTTGGCCCATGTAGGCCAAGGCGCACCCCCTACAGCCCATGTGGCCCCCGGGGCAGGTGGCCCCACCCGGTGGGCCCCCGGGACCCTTCCGGTGGTCCCGGTACAATACCGATGACCCCGAAACTTGTCCCGATGGCCGAAACAGGACTTCCTATATATAAATCTTTACCTCCGGACCATTCCGGAACTCCTCGTGACGTCCGGGATCTCATCTGGGACTCCGAACAACATTCGGTAACCACATACAAGCTTCCTTTATAACCCTAGCGTCATCGAACCTTAAGTGTGTAGACCCTACGGGTTCGGGAGACATGTAGTCATGACCGAGATGTTCTCCGGTCAATAACCAACAGCGGGATCTGGATACCCATGTTGGCTCCCACATGTTCCACGATGATCTCATCGGATGAACCACGATGTCAAGGACTCAATCAATCCCGTATACAATTCCCTTTGTCTAGCGGTATTGTACTTGCCCGAGATTCGATCGTCGGTATACCGATACCTTGTTCAATCTCGTTACCGGCAAGTCTCTTTACTCGTTCCGTAACACATCATCCCGTGATCAACCCCTTGATCACATTGTGCACATTATGATGATGTCCTACCGAGTGGGCCCAGAGATACCTCTCCGTTTACACGGAGTGACAAAATCCCAATCTCGATTCGTGCCAACCCAACAGACACTTTCAGAGATACCCGTAGTGTACCTTTATAGCCACCCAGTTACGTTGTGACGTTTGGCACACCCAAAGCACTCCTACGGTATCCGGGAGTTGCACAATCTCATGGTCTAAGGAAATGATACTTGACATTAGAAAAGCTTTAGCATACGAACTACATGATCTTGTGCTAGGCTTAGGATTGGGTCTTGTCCATCACATCATTCTCCTAATGATGTGATCCCGTTATCAACGACATCCAATGTCCATGGTCAGGAAACCGTAACCATCTATTGATCAACGAGCTAGTCAACTAGAGGCTTACTAGGGACATGGTGTTGTCTATGTATCCACACATGTATCTGAGTTTCCTATCAATACAATTCTAGCATGGATAATAAACGATTATCATGAACAAGGAAATATAATAATAATCAATTTATTATTGCCTCTAGGGCATATTTCCAACAGATGCATTTATCCGCTTTGGGTTCTAGCTTATCAGCCTAAAACTTTTTCACATAAGCGTTGCAGCCCCAAACTTTTAAGAAATGACAGCTTAGGTTTCTCTAAACCATAGTTCATACGGCGTCATCTCATTGGAATTACGTGGTGCCCTATTTAAAGTGAATGTGGTTGTCTCTAATGCCTAACCCATAAACTATCGTGGTAATTCGATAAGAGACATCATGGTATGCATCATATCCAATAGGGTGCAGTTATGATGTTCGGACACACCATCACACTATGGTGTTCCAGGCTGTATCGGTTGTGAAACAATTTCCACAATGTCTTAATTCTGTGCCAAACTCGTAATTTAGATATTCATCTCTACGATCATATCATAGACATTTTATCCTCTTGTCACGACGATCTGTCACCTTCACCCTGAAATTACTTGAACCTTTCAATAATTCAAACTCGTGATTCATCAAGTAAATATACTCAACATCTACTCAAATCATCTGTGAAGTAAGAACATAATGATATCCACTACACGCCTCAGCACTCAATGGACTGCACACATCAAGATGTATTACTTCCAACAAGTTGCTTTCTTGTTCCATTTTACTGAAAATGAGGCTTTCAGTCATCTTGCCCATGTGGTATGATTTGCATGTCTCAAGTGATTCAAAATCAAGTGAGTCCAAACGATCCATCTGTATAGAGTTTCTTCATGCATATCTACCAATAAACATGGTTCGCATGTCTCAATCCTTTCAAAAATGAGTGAGTCCAAAGATCCATCAATATGGAGCTTCTTCATGCGTTTTATACCAATATGACTCAAATTGTAGTGCCACATTTGTGTGGTACTATCATTACTATCTTATACCTTTGGCATGAAAATGTGTATTACTACGATCGGGATGGTATTATTCGAATAAACAGAGTAACCATTATTCTCCTTAAATGAATAACCGTATCGCGATAGACATAATCCAATCATGTCTGTGCTCAACGCAAACACCAAATAACAATTATTTAGGTTTTAATACCAATCTCGATGGTAGAGGGAGCTACGATATTTGATTAACCTTGGAAATACTTCCAACACATATCGTCATCTCACCTTTTTACTAGTCTCCATTTATTCCGTAGCCTTTTGTTTTGAGTTACTAACACTTAGCAACCGAACCGGTATCTAATACCCTGGTGCTACTAGGAGTACTAGTAAAGTACACATTATAATGCATATCCAATATACTTCTGTCGACCTTGCCAGCCTTCTCATCTACCAAGTATCTAGGGTGGTTCTGCTTCAGTGACTGTTCCCCTTATTACAGAAGCACTTAGTCTCGGGCTTGGGTTCAACTTTGGGTTTCTTCACTAGAACAGCAACTGATTCGTTGTTCCATGAAGTATCCCTTTCTTGCCCTTGCCCTTCTTGAAACTAGTGGTTTTACTAACCATCAACGATTGATGCTCCCTTTTGATTTCTACTTTCACGGTGTCGCGAATAGCTCAAGGATCATATCTATCCCTGATATGTTATAGTTCATCACGAAGCTCTAGTAGCTTGGTGGCAGTGACTTTGGAGAACCATCACTATTTCATCTGGAAGATCAACTCCCACTCGATTCAAGCGATTGTTGTACTAAGACAATCTGAGCACAAGCTCAAGATTGAGCTTTTCTCCCTTATTATGCAGGCTAAGAAAATCGTCGGAGGTCTTATACCTCTTGACGTGGGCACGAGCCTGAAATCCCAATTTCAGTCCTTGGAACATCTCATATGTTCTGCGATGTTTCAAAAACGTCTTTGGTGCCTCAATTCTAAACCATTTAGCATTACGCACTGAACTATCATGTAGTCATCAAAACGTGTATGTCAGATGTTTGCAACATCCACAGACGATGTTCGAGGTTCAGCATACTGAGCGGTGCATTAAGGACATAAGCCTTCTACTATCTGCATAAATGCTACTATCAACTTTCAACTAATTTTTCTCTAGGAACATATCTAAACAGTAGAACTGAAGCGCGAGCTACGACATAATTTGCGAAGACCTTTTGACTATGTTCAAGATAATTAAGTTCATCTTATGAACTCCCACTCAGATAGACATCCCTCTAGTCATCTAAGTGATACATGATCCGAATCAACTAGGCCGTGTCCGATCATCACGTGAGACGGACTAGTCATCATCGGTGAACATCTCATGTTGATCGCATCTTCTATACGACTCATGTTCGACCTTTTGGTCCTCCGTGTTCCGAGGCCATGTCTGTACATGCTAAGCTCGTCAAGTTAACCTAAGTGTTTCGCATGTGTTCCGAGGCCATGTCTGTACATGCTAGACTCGTCAACACCCGTTGTATTCAAACGTAAGAATCTATCACACCCGATCACCACGTGGTGCTTCGAAACGACGAACTTTCGCAACGATGCACAGTTAGGGAGAACACTTCTCTTGAAATTTTAGTGAGGGATCATCTTATTTAAGCTACCGTTGTTCTAAGCAAATAAGATGTATAAACATGATAAACATCACATGCAATCAAAAAATGACATGATATGGCCAATATCATTTTGCTCCTTTTGATCTCCATCTTCAGGGCTCCATGATCATCATCGTCACCGGCATGACACCATGATCTCCATCATCATGATCTCCATCATCGTGTCTCCATGAAGTTGTCTCGCCAACTTATTACTTCTACTACTATGGCTACCGGTTAGCAATAAAGTAAAGTAATTACATGGCGTTGTTCAATGACACGCAGGTCATACAATAAATAAAGACAACTCCTATGGCTCCTGCCGGTTGTCATATTCATCGACATGCAAGTCGTGATTCCTATTACAAGAACATGATCAATCTCATACATCACATATCATTCATCACATTCTTCTTGGTAATATCACATCACATAGCATACCCTGCAAAAACAAGTTAGACGTCCTCTAATTGTTGTTTGCATGTTTTACGTGGCTGCTATGGGTTTCTAGCAAGAATGTTTCTTACCTACGCAAAAACCACAACGTGATATGCCAATTGCTATTTACCCTTCATAAGGACCCTTTTCATCGAATCCGATCCGACTAAAGTGGGAGAGACAGACACCCGCCAGCCACCTTATGCAACTAGTGCATGTCAGTCGGTGGAACCGGTCTCACGTAAGCGTACGTGTAAGGTTGGTCCGGCCTGCTTCATCCCACAATGCCGCCGAATCAAGATTGGACTAGTAACGGTAAGCATATTGAACAAAACCAACGCCCACAACTACTTTGTGTTCTACTCGTGCATAGAAACTACGCATAAACCTGGCTCATGATGCCACTGATGGGGAACGTAGCAGAAATTCAAAATTTTCCTACGTGTCACCAAGATCTATCTATGGAGAAACCAGCAATGAGGGGAAGGAGAGTGCATCTACATACCCTTGTAGATCGCTACACGGAAGCGTTCAAGAGAACGGGGTTGATGGAGTCGTACTCGTCGTGATCCAAATGACCGATGATCCTAGTGCCGAACGGACGGCACCTCCGTGTTCAACACACGTACAGCCCGGTGACGTCTCCTACGCCTTGATCCAGCAAGGGGAGAAGGAGAGGTTGGGGAAGACTCCATCCAGCAGCAGCACGACGGTGTGGTGGTGGTGGAGGAGCGTGGTACTTCAGCAGGGCTTCGCCAAGCACCGCAAGAGACGAGGAGGGAGAGGGGTAGGGCAGCACGACGGTGTGGTGGTGGTGGAGGAGCGTGGTACTTCAGCAGGGCTTCGCCAAGCACCGCAAGAGGGGTAGGGCTGCGCCACCCAAAACCTCAAGTATATATAGGGGGAGGGGAGGGGCTGCGCCCCCACCTAGGTTTCCACCCCTAGGGGTGGCGGCCAGCCTAGATCCCATCTAGGGGGCGGCCAAGGGGGGAGAGAGGGGGGCGCACCACTAGGTGGGCCTTAGGCCCATCTGAGCCTAGGGTTTGCCCCCTTCCACTCTCCCTTGCGCCTTGGGCCTTGGGGGGGGGGGGGGGGCGCACCAGCCCACCAGGGGCTGGTCCCCTCCCACACTTGGCCCATGCAGCCCTCCGGGGCTGGTGGCCCCACTTGGTGGACCACCGGGACCCTTCTGGTGGTCCCGGTACATTACCGATAAACCCAAAACTTTTCCGGCGACCAAAACAGGACTTCCCATATATAAATCTTTACCTCCGGACCATTCCGGAACTCCTCGTGACGTCCGGGATCTCATCCGGGACTCCGAACAACATTCGGTAACCACGTATATCTATTCCCTATAACCCTAGCGTCATCGAACCTTAATTGTGTAGACCCTACGGGTTCGGGAGTCATGCAGACATGGCCGAGATAACTCTCCGGCCAATAACCAACAGCGGGATCTGGATACCCATGTTGGCTCCCACATGTTCCACAATGATCTCATCGGATGAACCACGATGTCAAGGATTCAATCAATCCCGTATACAATTCCCTTTGTCTATCGGTACGATACTTGCCTGAGATTCGATCATCGGTATCCCGATACCTTGTTCAACCTCGTTACCGGCAAGTCTCTTTACTCGTTCAGTAACACATCATCCCGTGATCAACTCCTTGATCACATTGTGCACATTATGATGATGTCCTACCGAGTGGGCCCAGAGATACCTCTCCGTTACACGGAGTGACAAATCCCAGTCTTGATTCGTGCCAACCCAACAGACACTTTCGAAGAGACCTGTAGTGTACCTTTATAGCCACCCAGTTATGTTGTGACGTTTGGCACACCCAAAGCACTCCTACGGTATCCGGGAGTTGCACAATCTCATGGTCTAAGGAAATGATACTTGACATTAGAAAAGCTTTAGCATACGAACTACACGATCTTTGTGCTAGGCTTAGGATTGGGTCTTGTCCATCACATCATTCTCCTAATGATGTGATCCCATTATCAACGACATCCAATGCCCATGGTTAGGAAACCGTAACCATCTATTGATCAACGAGCTAGTCAACTAGAGGCTTACTAGGGACATGGTGTTGTCTATGTATCCACACATGTATCTGAGTTTCCTATCAATGCAATTCTAGTATGGATAATAAACGATTATCATGAACAAGGAAATATAATAATAACCAATTTATTATTGCCTCTAGGACATATTTCCAACACAAAGTGCCTTTATCAAGAGAAGTATCCACGACAACTTCATGTATATGTGTAACCTTGCGTGGAGACTCCACAAAAGCAAAAGGTTATCCTTGTTATACAATCTCAACACTCATAAGGCATTCAACTCAGTCCAGTGGGAGTACATTCTTGACCTCCTCCGACGGAGAGGGTTCCAGAGAAAATTTAGGAACTGGGTCACCGTCCTATTGCACTCCTCACCTTCACGAGCCCTTCTCAATTGGTGTGGCCGGCTCCAAGGGAACCCCCTATCCTCGTTCCTTTTCGTCATTGCCATTGATCCCCTTCAACAAATATTTAATTTAGCAATAAGCATGGCGTTCTTCACAAGATTAGAGAAACCTGGTACTACAATGATAACTTCACTTTATGCAGACAATGTACTTGTTTTCTTGAGCCCCATTAAAGAGGACATTGACAATCTTGCGTGCATTCTCCGTTGCTTTGGAGAATTCACTGGACTATCCACACATTTCCAAAAGATATTTGTCGTTCCTATTTATTGTGGCAAAAAAACTTGGATGCTATCCTTGGGAGCCTCCCGGCCGCCCATGCTTCATTCCAAAACAAATATCGGGGTCTCCCACTTTCGGTTTGGCAACTTAAAAGGGCTGATTTTTCTAGTTCATTGAAGACAAGATTGCCAAACGACTTTGTTCTTTGGGATGCAAAAACATCACCACCATGGCTCATGGTGGTTTTGTTAAATCACCTCCCAAGCAATCTACCACATCACCCTGCTCATCCCACTGAGTGTGTTGCATAGCATCAGCAAGATTGAAAGGGCTTTTCTTCAGTTCGAAACGGACAAAATAACCAGCGTGAAATGCAAGGTCAATGGTAAAAGTTGACAGTAGCTAAAATAGACACATTAGGTAGGACACGTGTCAATGGTGAAAGTTGTGCTAGAGTTGGACTTGTAAAAAAAATGTGTAAGTCGAGCACGTGTAACCTGAACCTCATATACGAGACGAGGATGTCACATTGTAGCTAAAATAGACACGCGGTACATCGCCCATGGCTAGGGTGGCCAAACCGGCATGACGGGTGGTCGGAGGACAACCTCGACTCTACTTGTTGTACTGTATGTCAATTTAGTACTCCCCCCATCACTTCGCATTGAATTTCTTTGATTTCTAGCCGCAGAGCTAGAATCGCTGCGATGCAACAGGATTGTGTTTGGTGAGAGAATTATAGCAATTTGTTGGTGAGGATTAAATTACGAGGGTGGGGTGGGGGTGTTAAAGAAAGGGGCTGCCATTTATAATCGCAATCACCAGCTTCATTATAGGGCTTGTTTTGGACTACTCCGCTTCATCAAAATTAGTTTCACTCCACCAAATCTACTTCGAAACAGTACCATACAAAAGTTGTAGCACTATCTAAGAGAATGCTTGGCTTCCATGTATCTCCAGCTTCAAAAATAGAGAATTTGATGAAAACGATCTATCTATCTACTACCACTATAAAAGGAAGAGAGCGGCAGATCCAAACAATCGGATCTATCCATTTACAAGATCTAATGGCTCATAATCCTTTAATGTTTAACGCTGCAAGCCACGGGTTAATCAACTAATCCATCCATGGCTAACCCACCCCGCCGTTCGCAAAAAGAAACCGCTGCGCAATGTGCGCACCACGCCCGCACGACTTCCGCCCGC